>NW_001865042.1:769468-777039 GCF_000002865.3 Monosiga brevicollis MX1
TTTGGTTGTCCTGGCATCCATTCTCAGTCTCTCCATGAACGATGGCAACGTGTCTGCTGTCAAGATCTTGCGTGTTTTTCGTGTTTTGCGGCCATTGCGTGCCATCAAACGCGCTCCGGGCTTGCGCCATGTTGTGCAATGCATGGTCAGTGTGTGTTGACTGCGCTTTTTCTTTTTTAAGAAGCTTGCATGCTTTCTTGCTTTATTCACAGGCGCGCATCTCATGCATTTTTGGACTCACCCTTCTTTGGCACAACTGGAATGCATCTAGCTGGTCTCGATCAAGACCATCGGCAACGTCTTTTTGGTCTCTGTGCTCTTTACGTTTATATTTGCTGTCATTGGCGTCCAGCGATTTCGCGGCTGCTATGGCGCTTGCAATGACGCGTCGATCTCAACTCGCGCAGATTGCGTCGGCAATTTTACCGTTTTGGAGTATGGGTTGCCCACTGAGATGGAACGCAGCTGGGAGACGCCGGATATGAATTTCAATAATGTCGGCAACGCCATGCTGACTCTTTTCGCTGTCTCCACGCTTGAAGGTTCGAGTGCTGCAGTTGGGAGCACAATTTCGTGCTCGTTTGCAGTCTGTGGTCCATTGTTCCGTGAATGCCCTGTTCATGCATCGGGTTCAACGTTTCTCACGTGCGCACATGCTCCTTGTGCACCCATGCATCTTCGCGGAACCTTCCTTGGCAGGTTGGATCGATGTCATGACCAATGCGATGGACTGCGTGGCAGATGGCGTGGCGCCCGAGCGCAATCACAACCCAGCGGCCAGCCTTTTTTTCGTCATCTACATTGTGATTGTAGCTTTTTTCCTGGTGTGTCATTGCATGTCAAATGCGACAACAGCGCTTATTTTATTTTATTATTTATTGTGTTTTAGCTTTATTGATTCGTTCCTCAGCCAATCCGCATTTGTTGTTATTGCTGCGCCCTGCTCAATAGCTGAACATCTTTGTCGGCTACATTATCATCACGTTCCAATCGGAGGGCGAGCGAGCCTACAGTTTTAGCGGCCTGGACGGAAATCAGCGCAAGTGCTTGCACTTTGCCCTCACCTCAACTCCGGAGTTTGCGTTTGAACCCGAGTATCGCTGCCAGGTATGCTCAAATATCGCTAAATATGCGCTGTTGTGCCAGCTCAGATGTGCCTTTTTTGTTCTTCATCCATGCTTGTGGGTGCTTGTAGAGCCTTTTCACAAGAATTACTCTTCACACATACTTTGAGTATTTTATCATGTTGACCATTGCGGCCAATTCTTTCGGTACTGTATTTGTGACACCCTGACCTCGCAGTGAAGAATGGCTTCTCGCGCTCGTTTGGCTGCATGCTCGCTCATGACGTGTGGTATCATTGGATTTGATAGTGATGTTGATGCAACATAAAGACATGGATGATGACTATAAGGTACTGGCTTGTTTTCGTGTTACACTTGTCGGCGATCAGTCAGTCATCCTGCTGTACTCTGCCGGCGAAACTCAACTGTCGACCACCATTCTTCTGGACTTGCCTTGCCACAGAGCGCCCTCGCACTCTGCAACGTCATATTCACGGGTATATTCACCTTTGAAGCCTTGATCAAGCTATTTGCCTACAATCCCACCGCCTATTTTCAGGTCAGCATATGCCCATCCTCCTTTGGAGAAGTAGGTGACGAAACAGGTGATATAGGATTCGCTGACCACGGCGTTCACATTGATAGGATGCGTGGAACTGGTTCGACTTTATTATCGTCGTGGGCAGTCTGGTGGATGTTGCATTTTATTTTGCTGGCACCGAGGCTGTTAGCATCGGGTTCTTACGTCTCTTTCGAGCCGCCCGCTTGATCAAGCTCGTTAGCAAGGGCAACGACATGAAGCGATTACTGTGGACCTTTGCCAAATCGCTGCAGGCCTTGCCTTCGGTTGCGCTGTTAATTGCCATGGTCTTTTTCGTCTACGCCGTCATTGGCATGCAAGGTAGCCTGTCGTTTTCTAGCCCCGGGTCCTCGAGCCTTCTCGAGTCTCCTCGAGGCTCCTTGTGTCTTGAGCGCTACTCAATCGCGTGTACTTTGCACTTCCTGATGTAACTGATTGCTGATGGTGGCGCAGTATTTGGCAACATGGCATTGCGACCAGATGCCGATGTGAACGCTCAAGTTAATTTTAGAGATTTCTCTAGCGTATGTCAACCCGGCACCCAGCTGTCATGTGCCTTCAGCGTAGGGCGTGGTTGGGCAGGCACCATCGTCTTTGACACCATCATCTTTGATGGTGCCTGATTAGCTTGCACCACCTTTCTTCTGTCAAACACATTCTCATTGCGGGTGTCTACAAATAGGCATTGCTGGTGCTGTTTCGCACCTCCACAGGCGAGAACTGGCAGGCCATCATGTATTACTGCTATCTTGGTCCGGAGGATTGTCGAGAGTGAGAATTTGCCGACTACTTCTCGCAACCATTTCACGTTGCATTCCACTTGCGTAGCCATTTGTGTCGGTTTCTCTCGTCGCTGTGTTCTTACAAGCATACATATCATACATATGCAAACTAGGATTGGCAAATCGGAATTCTGTGGCTCGGCTTTTGCTGTCCCATACTTTGTCTCCTTTGTCATCGTGTGTTCCTTTTTAGTGCTGCAGTTGTTCGTGGCCATTATCATTGACAACTTTGAGTATTTGACACGGGATCCTAATATGCTGGGCGAGCAGGATTTGCCCATGTTCGCCACGGTCAGTTGGTCTGGCATCAAGCTTATAAGCAGGATGTAAAACTTGATGGCATCGTTTGTTCTTTTCTGTCTCCTACTGCCAATCGGGTTCTTATTTTTTTCTTCTTTTCTCTTTTGCAGATCTGGGCCAAGTATGACGTTGAAAACAAGCGGCGTATCCATCATCGCGATTTTGCGGCGCTGCTTCAGGATTTACCGCTGCCCGTGGGATTTGAGACCAGCATTTTACAACACGTGCTCTTGACAAAGATGATGCTCATGAATGTGCCCATGGATGATGGGGGCTACATCGACTATAATGCCGCACTCGTCGGTCTGGTTCGCGTTCAGGTTTGTGGGGGCGAGGCTCTTGGCGCCACGTTTTAGCTCAGTTTGGATTAGACCAAGGTCTCATATCTTTCCTGTTTTTCTCCAATGGCAGTTGCACATTTATGTCTCCGGTGATGGCTTGACGCCGGCACAGCGAACGGAGCGTTTGCGACGCATCTGTCACCTGCTCTTCCAAGACGTTCCGCAGCACCGCATTGATCGGGTACGACATTGTGATGCACGCGATGAGACGAGCACAAGCTCGATACCCCCTCCCCCGCTTCTCTCTTTCTTCTTCATGAAGATTGACTACCTGGAGCATTGCTGACGGTTGTGGCACGCAGGCGTTGCCACCTGTGGACGGACGTCAAGAATTTTCAAGCAAAATCTATAGTGTTTATCTATTGCAAGCTCTTTATCGCAAAGCGCGTGATATCAAGAGACGGCGTCAAGAGGACAAGACAATCGTCAAGTCCCACTGGTGGCCGGTGGCGAGGCAGCGGTTCGCAAGCCCGTTGAGATTACGCGCAATCTCTCGACCGAGGTAGGCGTCCATCCTTTGTGTATTTCCATCCGTCGTACCCTGGCGGTACAGACGCAGACTCGGCCTGCACGCCGCACCATATCCAAGCATGCGGTCCACCCTGTCGATTCCTGTCCCCTTCTCATAGCTCCGTTGATGTGGGGCCGTGTGCGCATTAGAATCTGGCAATGGGGTCTAGCACAACCACGACCAATACGGTAATATACGATTAAGCACTGGAGCATGTTGTCGGCTTCTCTGGAGTGCAGTGGTACCTGCGCTTGTGGCGTGCATATGTGTGTGTGTGTGTGTGCTTGAGCCTAGCTTAGAGCTGCTCGCGGCTCTAACTTTCCCCCATTGGCCTCCGTCCAAATGCCGCACGAGTGCGCTGCATGGATGGACAAATAGAACAGTGATTGATCTTGCTCAAGCGCGAAGGTGGCAAAGACTTTTTATCTGATCATGAATTTTACGTGCAATCGTTTCGCTCACTATGCCACATCAAAGAGCGAAAATGGGGCCTCCTCTTCCAAAGTCTGAGAGCTCTCAAAGATGTCTAAGCGAGCCCACTGCCGGGCCGGAATCGTCTCATCTTTGCGCCGACGACTACGAGCTGCGTGCAACAGAGCGGGCTGGGCCGCACGAAACCATTTGCGCTGCTGGCGACGGCGCGGCGTTTCCACACCAGCTTGGCCTGGCGCCCCAGAGGGAAAGATCGTTGCACTATCGGAGGATGCGGCTAGTGACTCCCCACCGTCAGGACCTACGGTTGAGATGGAAGCTGAGGTAGAGCTGCCCAAATGTGTCGGGTCTGAGGGGGCCTCATACTCGCAGCTAGCATCGTCCCTGGACTCGTCAACTGGGGTTGAGGCACCATCTTCGCGAAAAGACTGCACGGCAGCATCGATATATGCCTTGAGTTGATGAACGTTGTTGGCGTTGGCCAAGTGACGCCCGAGCTGACTCTGTCCACTAAGCCGAAATGGAAGCCAGTAGTCAGGGTTGCGCAGCAGCGTGATGCGGTTGCCCACGCTATCATCGTCGTAAGCGGGAGCGTCCAAGGTAGCCAGGAAGCGTGCTTTGACGCAGTCGATCAGGTTGGGCGCGACGTGAGCCTCGTCCGGGCCCGTTGTGTAGTTTCGTAGAATACGCTCGACTTGCTGGGAGTTGAGCTTGTCGGTCATGCTGCAAATTGCGTCTAGTTCTTGGAGGTTGTCCTTGCGCGTTTGCAGCAGCTGTGTGGCCTGAATGAGATGGTCAAAGAAGGGATCCAGCGACAAATGGCGCCGTGCACACCAGTCGGCCAAGGACGCGACATTGTAGCGAATTAACATGCCACGCTTGCATGCAAACATGCTGGTGTCCTCAATGAAGATGTTGAAGGCCCGCGCTCCCAAATAAAAGAAGACCGCGTTAAAGAGTTGCACCACCATGGCACGGGCCAGATGTGCCCCCTGGCAAATGCGGTGAATGGCCTCGAGCGTGTCAAGAATCACTTTCATGCTCAAGGTCCGGCCCTTGTGCTTTTGCAAAAAGTCGTGCAGTTCCGGGTCCTCCTCGAAAGGTGTTTGTGCAACATCCACAAGAATGGCCGAAACGGCAGGCTGGAGACGGCGGCGGATGTCACCCACGATCATATGGTGCGCCTCGCTCGCAATCTCCGAGAGCTCTTGCAGCGCCAGTGGGGTGCCGAGCAAGCTCATGTCAGAGCGCAAAGCCACGAAGAGCTCGGCCGAATTTGCAAGCCAGACAACCAGTTCGGCCGGATCTTCGGCATTGAGAACATGCATCTTGATGAGAGTCGCGACCTTCTGCATGATGTTCGTGACTTGCTCTGGATGTCCTTCGCGGGCGCAGTGTTGGCACATCATGAAGATGGCATAAGCTGGAAGCAGTTTGAAGTCGATGGTATGGGCATTGACGTTAGCGACTAGGATTGAGAGCAATTCGTCCTCTTTGCCAGTGGAGAACTCGTAGCGCGCGGCCGCGCGAGCATCATCAAGCGTCATGGTCGAAGGGGGAACAGGTTTTTCCGACGCATCGTGAGACAGAGCGGGTTGCTCTTGAGGTTCGACGCCAGATGTGGTGTCCATGGGCGGGGCCTCAGTCTGCGCTGGCTGGTCCTCAGGGATGGTAGAGCTGGCTGCCGTCGATGGGCTTGACTGCTGGTCCTGCTGCTCTCTTCGCTTATGTTCATGCAGCTGCAACTTTTGCATTTGCTCAACCTCACTGCCACTCTCGCCCTCGTGAGCATCTGCAGTGACGGGGCTCGAAGCAGGCTGGGTCGAGGCGCTCAGCAGAAGCTCCGCAGTCTCGTTGGTGGCAACTAGCTGATCGACTTGATCCTCGGTGCCCGCCGCTTCGGCGTCGAGTGGGACAATCGGGCCCCCATGATGGGCGCGGGGATGCGCTACGGCATTGCTCGGTGCCATGGTGTCGGAAAAGCCGAGGTGGGGCGAGGTCGAGTACGATGAATGTGGGGAAATGGATGCACCAGACCAAGAATCGGACCAAGCCAAGGGCCCCTCTAGGGGCGCCTGACTGGGTTCGTCTGGGTTGTCATACTTGAAGACATGGACTGGGCTCAAGTGAATAATGTCGCCTGATTTCAAACCGACGGCCTTGGTGACGGGGGTGCTATTGACCAGGATGCGCTCGGCATCCAAAGGGTTGAGGGACACGATGCGGCGCCCGTCGTGCTTGACCGAGTGAAACTCACAGTGCTCTTCAGCAATATGCAGCCCATCCAGTTCGATGAGTTGCAGCGGCTCGCCATCTTCCTCAAAGGCAATGCCGGGCTGAACCACGATATTGATGCCATCGCGGAGGAAGATGAGAAGGCAATCACGACTAGAGTGGCCAGGGTTGAGGTTAAGGAGCGTTGGAACCTGGCCTGAGCGCATGATGCCGACGGGCGCCGAAGCGTCATCCATGACAATGCCGTGCTCGCGGAGCACCTGGGCACGTTCCTCTTGGAGTGAGACTGTTTGGAGCAGCTTATCTTCCCATGATTGTGTCAGCGAGTCCATGAGTCGTTCGCTCTCTGCTAGCGCCGCTTCAACATCTTCAATGGCCACCTCGTCTTCTCCAATGCGAATGGTATCGCTCTGCACACCGGCTTGGGCGGAGGCTAGCTCGAGGCGGAGTCGTTCAATCTCCTCGTTGAGCTGGCGCACCATGGTGGCGGTGGCATCCTCGTTTACCACAGCGCGGTTTACGATGTTTTTGGCTTGATTGGCATAGCGCAGCGTCGAGAGTGTCTCCTCATAGTTGATGGCCGCTGGGCTAATGGCTGCCAGCATGAGGGTTTTGGAGTTGCCACCAAGCGATTCACGGAGGAGCCAGGTTAGCACTGATTCTCGATAGGGCACGTGTTGGCCCTTTTTACCCCGTCCCTTATCAGCCAGCGTAGAGATGACCTTGCCGAGCGTGCTCAGGCTCTGGTTGATTACGTTGCCTTCTTTCATGCGATCGCTCTTGCCAGCGTTGATTTGTCCCGATCGCTCCGAGCCAGCCAGATCGACAAGGCTAATCTTGGACACGCGCTCCTGTTCGACTCGCTTACTGCCACGTTCAATGACGGCAGTTTGGGTAAAGATGAGCTGAAAGATAGCATGGCTGCGCGAGCTGACATCGTTCATGGCCGTTGCCTTGACGGTTCGCATCTAAAAGGAATGCGAGAGAAGGCGGAGGCAAATGGCAGTCGTGTGAAGTGGCACTTGGATGGGCGGTCCAGAGGCATGTCGACGAGGCAGCGCGCTTTCTTCTGGTGCGATTTGCCAAATTGTCGTAGTCGACTTACCCGACTGCCATCATCCATGAGCTGCTGAACCATGGCAAAATTGCTCACGGCGTGGGAGGTGAGGCCCTCAACGTAGGGCCCCGTGGATGCGTTTTCGCGCACGCGAAGGGTATGCTGGGTTGAAGTGGGAGCAAGCAAGTCTTTGACCTTTTCGAGGTAGATTTCCATGTAGCTGACCTCAACCTGCAAGACCGTGCGATGGCGAGCCGTTGAAAAAAAAA
>NW_001865042.1:777370-783550 GCF_000002865.3 Monosiga brevicollis MX1
GTTTGTCTTGGATTTGTGCAAATAGAGCCTCACAGAGGCGGGGAATCAGGCCACGGTCCGAGCCAACTCCACCCATCATACTGTAGGACTTGCCAGCGCCTGCAAGTCATGCATGGTGGTGCACGGGCGCGTGAGGCGCGGTTTGGAGCGATGAACAAAAAGGAGCTACAAGAGAAAGCCCTGGTGTTGACTTGTTGTTGACATACCGGTTTGCCCATAGGCGAAAATGGTACCATGGTAGCCTGTGATGTGGGCAATCCGTGGCCACACCAGGTCGGTGAGAGAAAGCGGCGTGCCCCACATGAGGGACAGCTCTGGATTGAGGATCCTATCCCCTCAGTACGGACAAGCGGCGGCTTTCATTTGGAGCGTCGTGTGGCTGAGCAGGGGACTGACCTTGGAAGGCTTCATCCAAGAGTGGCTGGCCTACGGCTGTGTAAACACTCTCTTGGTCAGCAAAGTGGCTGTCCTTGGCATCAAAGCTCCAAAAGCTGTGGTCAAAAGTGAACTGCCGGTGGCGGTCTGGGCCACTACCTGGCTGGTGAAGGACGGTACTGGATTCATGCATGGTGATGGCGCACTCGGACTGGGCGTTGACTTCACGCCGGTTGAAGGGGCGACATCGCACCGCCACCTTGACCGACATGCTGCTGATGTCGTGTCACAGGGGAGCTCGGTTGATCGCGCAGTGTGCTGTGGAGTGAAGGTCAGTCCGTCGCTACCCTTCTGAAAGACAAATTAAAGAGAAGAGTTGTGCAAAGCCCGGCTCGCAAGTCATGGATCAGCCAGGACCTGGGGGATGCGCTCGGCCATGCATGTCTCGAGCGCGACGCTCGCGATTGTGGGGCCGAGCAGATGATCCAGGGTAGCACGAAAAGCTCCTCGCCAGATTCCTTGGACTTTGAAGCAAAGACTTGATGAGCGTGGGGGAGCAATTTGTTGTAGGCAGACAAGGAAATCAGCAACGTGTCGCGGCGCGTGACACCCCCAGCGCGCGTCGGCGGCACAAGGCGAGGGAGGGATGGTCGGCACACACGGGCAAGTCGCTCTCGTCTCGCAAGTGCCAATACTCTCTTATTGCGTCCTCTCGCAAGTCTACGGCCACAGCCTATCCCACATTACCAACGCATGTACTCGAGCAAGCTGCCATAGATCTGCGGTCGCGATGACCGGGCACGGAACTTTGGGCGATGATGGCGGGCGATGAACGGTCCGTTTGCGAACCGAAAGGTCAAGAGAAAAAGGGGAAGAGATTTGAAGAGAGAGGGCAGCTGATCGTTGAGGATTGAAGAGATATGGAAGAGCGCCAGCCAACTTTCAGAGAAAAGGCGGAGTTGAGAATCGGACCTAAGGTTTTAACCAAGCGAGGGCCAGAGATCAAGGCAAACTTTCAACAAATTTCAGGGAATGACACGAGATCGAGAGGAATTTCAGAGATAAAGCGTCAAAAGACTCTGACAATTCAGACGTTCTGGGACAGTTGGTAATTGTCGTCGGCTTGGATGTTGACAACAGCAGTTGTTGACCAAGGTGCAGTCGTGCGCTAAAGTGCGGACACACACATACGCTCTGGCGTTTGGACGACGGCGGCGATGGCGGCGGTGGCGACAGCAGGGAGCCGGCGACTGCCTACGGCTTGGCGAGCTGGGCGATGGGTGAGGGGGATATCAGGGCTAACAGAGAGAGACTTTGACCAGTTTGCCCCCGAGGCTACCTCTTTCAACTTCAAGACCATCGACCCGCCTTTGATTATGCTCGACAATGCTCTTGACTTGCTCAAAGGTGAGGTGGCCAACGAGCTTGGGGCGGGCTTTCTTGGTGCTCGTCCAGTTGCTGTCCTCGTATTGCTTCGGTATCGTTCTGCGCCTTCTTTCCTGATTTCAATACGCTTGGCCGCTTTCATTGCGTGCCCGCTGACATCAATGACCAGCATCGCTCATCCCCTTTCGCGTACCTACGCATTTCCCTGCTGGCAGCTCGCCGCTGAGCGAGCGACAGTCGGCCATCGACGCCCGTCCCATGTATCACTTTGTCTGTACTCGGCTTTTACCCGATATTGAGCTGCCCGAGCGACTGCGTCGTACGTCGTGGACTCCCTGGCGTCTGGTCAGCCGTTGCCGGACCTCCCGTTTCTCACCTCAGCTTTCTTCCTCGCGGCGCCCGTCCTCTCTCCCCCCCCCCCCCTCCCCCCCTTCCGCCCTCTCCTCGCTCCCGTCTGGTTGTGCAGATCAAACTGTGACCGATGAAAAGGATCTTCCTCTCCGTAATACCATTTCCTACGGTCAGCGAGAGGCCCTTGCTTACCTTCGTGCGTGGGCCCCTTCACACTACGCCTCAACCTACCGCGTATTAACAGAGGCATGTATACTCAGCCACCCCATTCCTACGTCGTCGATGTTTCTCGCGCTTGTTCTGTATTCAATCTGTCCGAGGCAGTCTCATCATCCGTCTTCTGGCCCAGTAGCTCGCCTCTTTAACAAATATGGCGCCACCAACTTCCATCCTGGACATGGGGTCTGGCATTGGCTCGACAGCCTGGTACATCTCTCCCAGCTCAAGCCAGCTCAATGTCCAGATGCGCGCCCATGTGGAACTTACTTGTTTGCATGAATCCCGCATATTCTGCCTTGTTGTCTCCATTGTCTGCCTGCATCAGGGCCGCAGCGCAAGTGTGGCCATCAAACCAATTAGACTACCATGCCATTGATGCATCGCAAGCCATGCACGAGGTTCTGGCTGCCGTTGCACCTAGTCCCGAACACGTGCACTTGCGTCAATTTCGCTACGTCAACCTCAATCAGCAGGTACGATACTCGGCCTCGCCCTTTCCACTCGGCTTGAGATGGCGTTCCCCACGGGCG
This sequence comes from Monosiga brevicollis MX1, assembly GCF_000002865.3. NCBI lineage: Eukaryota > Choanoflagellata > Craspedida > Salpingoecidae > Monosiga > Monosiga brevicollis. Next base: position 780,232 of record NW_001865042.1, read on the forward strand.
TGCTGGTCCCACGGGCCTTGGCCAGATTCCGCTCAGATTGTCATCCCGTGGGCTCTGACATGCCTTCCCGTGGCTGGGGCTCGCGTAGGAACGACATGACCTCACGGTGGCAGCCTACACACTCAGCGAGCAGCCCAATCTGCGTGCACGTCGGACTGCCCTTGAGCTTCTCTGGGCCAAGACAGAACGCTACATGGTCTTGATTGAGCACGGCTACCATAACGGGTTTCAGCTTCTCTTGCAAGCTCGCGAATGGCTCATGGCACAGGAGGACTTTGGCACCATGGTAGCACCCGTACGTTGCCGTCCAATGGTCGCCTCCCTGCTTTGCAGGATCCGCGGCGGGATGCGAAGGGCCTGCCGTCACCTCACTTGGGATTCTTCTGTCACCTGGCCCGCATCTCTCTTTTGACAGTGTCCTCATCAACTGGCCTGCCCACTGGGCCCCACGTTGAAGCCGTGCCAAGTTCCACTTCGCGTCAGCGCGCCGGCGAAATTGGTGAGCTGCTTGCATCACTTGCATCTTGCCACTTTTGGCAGGGTTCATGAGCCGGCACCGGCTTCTTGTAGCAGATGAACCCGAGTTCCATGCCTCACGCATCTCCTCACTCGCACTCTCTCATCAGGCCTTTACGCGACAACAAACCCGAGAAAGCTTTTTGCCAGTCAAGTTCTCGTACCTTATTGTTGCTAAACCGGAGGCATTGGCCGACTTGAACACCGCCGTATTACCGTGGCCCCGCATCGTGACAGCTCCTCGAAAGCGCTCAGGCCATGTTGTCTACGATACTTGCACCCCAGATGGTTAGCTTCTTGCCTGCCTTATCGTGTGTGCAGTGATGCCTCGTTGCTTCCCATGGGTCAGGTTCGGTCCATGGGATGCAACTCTTCGTCTTATTCTTTGCGCTCAATCATTGGTGGGTCTGACACAGGTGAGGTGGAGACAGTGCGACGTAGCAAGCGCTTCGGCAAGGCTTGTTGGGAGGACAGCAATGCGCGCGTGTGGGGAGATCGCCTCCCGCCACTCTCCGCGCTCGACTCTGACGCGCTGTCTGAAGCAAGGCATCAAGACAATACCGCGGGCGACACAGCGGCGCAGCCGACCGATTAGGGTGCCCATTTTCTGATAATTCATCTTCCACGACTCAAAGAGCAAATTCATCTGACATCAGAAGCAGAAGAACGAAACAACATCATCAGATCTCAAATGCTCGCTCGCACGGCTTCAGTTCCTCGCGCGCAAAACGCGGGCGCAGTTGGTTGCCACCTCCGCGGACCGGGTTCGGCAGCGAGATCAAGGTCCGGGATCCAACGTCCAGGTTGAATTGCAGTGCGACCCGCTTCAGTCAAGATTGCAAGGCGGTGCTCATCAGAACTTCCATATTGGCGTGATTAAGTATCGCGCTCCATCGAGCAGGGCATGTTGCGTGCTTGAACGTGCTTGGTCCCTCTGTTGTGCCTTGGTTGGCCGGCGGCAAATGGAGACACAGGAGTGAGCTGGCTTTGCCTCTACATTTGGTCCAGCGAGTCAATACATCGGATCATTGCGCCAGCTGGCCAGCAATTTGCTTTTTTTTGATTGTCCTCGACGACGATGAACATGGAGGACACATCGCTGTCCTCTTCGACCGGCGTGAGCGATCACCATCGCTTACTGCCAGCCCATAGTGACGAGGATGTCTTGTCAGCAGCCTCCAGTTCGTCCGATGCAGCTGATCCCGAAACTGTTGCAAGTGCCACCATTCGATGCTGCGGGCAAAGTTTTGCACGGCCCGCGATCATGACGCGCGCGCTTTACCCGTTCCTGCTGCTGGTCATCTTTGGCTCTTCACAATCCATGTTCACCTCGGGGTTCTACCCGGTGGCAATATCTTCCATTCAGCGCCAATTTGGATACTCCAGCACAATGATGGGTATCCTGACTGGTGCTTACGATTTTGCTGCTGCTCTCGGTGCGGTCGTCATCACGCACTATGGGCACACTGCTCACCGCCCACGCTGGTTGGGGTTTGCTGCTCTGGCCTTTGCCGCAGGCACGTTCTGCATGACTTTGCCCGTGTGGCTTGCAGGTCCCTATACAGCCGTTGGGGCCCAGTCCAATGAACTCTGCGATGGGGGTCATAGCATAAACGATGCTTGCGCTGCTGCACCACCGCGTGGGTACTTTGCCATTTTCTTGTTATCCATGGCGGTCCTCGGCACAGCCGCCAGCCCCATATACTCGCTGGGCCTCACCTTTCTGGATGACAATGTCAAGCCCGAGGCCAATTCTACCTACCTGGGCATATTCTTTGGGCTGAATGCGGCTGGCCCAGCCTTGGGCTACATTCTTGGCGGTGTCTTTCTCAACATTTATGTCAGTCCAGGCCACGAGACCGGGCAGGACATTGACCCCGACTCGACCGGCTGGGTGGGCGCATGGTGGATCGGTTTTCTCATCAGCGCCTCCATTTGCGCAGCCGTGACCACATTCTGGTTCTTTGTGCCCCGACAGCTGCCCAACACACAATGGATTCGCGATCTCCGGCGTCGACACGCTGTCAACATTCAGCGTTCCTTTTGGAGCAAAATGAATGCCTTGAACCGCAACCCGACGTTTGCGGGTGTGGCGCTGGGCAACGTTTGTGATGTGGCCATTGTGTCAGGTATCGGCAACTTTCTACCCGCCTATGTGGAGACGCAGTTCCATCTCACGGCCTCGACTGCGAGCTTTCTGAGCGGTGCTTGCATCGTTACGGGGGCTACGCTCGGCATGTTTTTGGGCGGGCTCCTGCCACGCTGGCGTCGTTGGAGTGCGAAGAAGACGACGCGAGCCATGTTCATATCCTCCTTGATCATGCTTCCTTTGACGCCCATGCTCTTTGTACGTTGTGATCAGATTCGGTTGGCAGGTCTCTCCACCCCAGCGGCCTCTTGGACTCCAGCCAACGCGAGCATCTACCAGGGCTGCCTACCAGCCTGCGCTTGCGACTCCAAGGCCTATCACCCTGTGTGTGACGCCATGACGGGCATTACCTACTTTAGCCCTTGCGCCGCAGGCTGCAACACCACCTATGATGACCACTTCCACCAGTGTGCTTGTGCCTGGGACAGCGCGATACCAGGCATCGCTGCCCTCAACCATTCCATGACCGATGGCAAATGCACTGATGGCTGCGAGCTTTTGCCTCTTTTCTTGGTCCTACTCTTCCTGGCCATGGTCTTGCTTCTCTTCAATTCAGTCCCAATTGCTACGGTAGGACGTCAATGTTTTGTGTGTGTGTGTGTGTGTGGGGGGGGGGGGGGGGGGGGGGCCCCTTTTTCAGGGTTAAATTTTTCC
>NW_001865042.1:784212-818958 GCF_000002865.3 Monosiga brevicollis MX1
AAAAAAAAAAAGAAAAGAAAAGAAGGGAATAGAGGACGGCACTGTCCTGCAGATAAACGAGGCGGTTGATGAATCTGCAATGGCACAGGCCAAATGACGTCTCCGACGCCGGCCATAGAAGGTCCTATTTGCGTTGCAACAACCAGAATGCCAAAGAGGGTACCTCCAGTTTTCAAATCGTCCACCACACATCACAGACATAACGGAAACAAGTGGACCACATTTGCTGAAGAAGGAATCGAGCCAAAAAAGATGGATACAAACGCGCTCAAAGCCCTCTCATTGATGCCTTGGTGAGTTTCTTGACACGCCAAGCTCTGTACGAGGCCGTCAGGCTATTTATCGGCAGCCTCACGATCAGCCAGGAGTCGACTCCAAGTGGCTGCTGGGTCCTTGCCATGGACCTATGGAATGACGGAGTAGAATGATGGGAACACACATTGTGAGAAAGATTTAAAGTCTGATTAGGGTCTGAGGGTCTGATGAGGGTGAAATCAAGCCGAGTTGAGCGAAAACAGAATGAGTTTACCGAACCTGGGCAAGGAAGGACACGATATCTTTCTCGGAAAGTTCCGCACGGGCCCGAGGCCCCCAACGAAGGTGCTCGATGCGTTCCGACTTATGCGTCACGCGAACGCGCGCCAAATAGCTACACGCATTGTACCAAAAGATAAGGTTCAGGTGAGCAGCGGTGCAAGAGGCGACCAGCCGTCTACAAGGGGGTGATGCTATGCATATCTCATGCTTCTGTTGCAGTTGTTGATTGTGCAGGGCAGGCGTACCGGTCGGTGATAAAAGTCTTTGTGACAAGGGTCTCGACTGTTTCAGAGTCAACCTCCAGATTGCGACTGATCTCGAGGTCTTCTAAATGGCGAAATAGCTCGACTAGAATTTGATAACAGCCGATGATTGCCATGAGTCGGGGGCAGACTTTGCCAGGAAACACGCACAACCTTGCACCGGGAGCACTCGCACCTTGAGGTAGAGTGTGGTTTTTTAAGTAAATAAAGGCCAGTATGGGCATGAGCAGGCCAAAGTAAACTCGTTGGCTTTGCCTGTTGAGGACACCAAGTGATAACGGTAAGGTATTTGGCTCAGTTTGTAATGAGCATAGTTTCGAGACGCAGAGCAGAGCCCATGCAATGCCACGGCTAGAGCAACGAGTCTGCGATGGCCATCACCAACCAGTCGCTCAAGTTGGGCATGGCTTCATTTCGCAGAATGTTCACAAGAACAAAGGTGTTGCCGGTGCGGGTTTGAACAGGTTGATGGGTGTTGTCCTCGAGCTAATGACAGATGACGCGCCGTAGAGATATAGATCAGGACAGCTTCATGGGTAAGCATCCGAAGAGGAACAGCGAAAAAAAAGAGGCAAGTGGAGGAGACTCACCCGAGCACGGGGTTCAGTTGGATCAGTGCGAGACTCGGTGTCGGGTTGGGTCCGCAGTTGGTAGCCAAACATCTGCAAGTCGCCACTGCAGGGTTAGGTACAGCGACAAACTGTACGTGGCACATGGGACAAGGGAGCTCGCAGCCCAGTGATTGGCACCTGTTCAAGAATAGCAGCAGCATCCTTCAAAACCGGCGCAATGTTACGGCCTGAAAAGTCAGCGCTCAGGTCTACCGATTCCATGAACAATCCAGGGGCGTCATTGGTAACAGCAACAAGCAGCGTGCAGCGACATGAGCAGATCGAAGAACGTAGAGACACGAAAAAAAAAAAAATGATGAGCAACAATGGTGGTCCTGGTACAGACCTGCCCGGTTGATCGCTCCTCCACTGGCGTGCTTGAACAAGATGCGGCGCACCACACGCTTGACCTGCCAGCACGAGCAGGGTGAACAGGCAGTGTTGATGGGGTTAGCGCTCATGGCTTGGCTTGGATCTGCGATTCCTCGCCGTGAGTAGTTTGCCAATCATGTTTGCACCTGAGCCTTGTGATCTGAGGACAAAGAACTGGCTTCTGAGGCCTGATCGTGGCTGCGAAAGCACCGGATGGGTATGAGTTGGCGTACGGGGCGAGGGCGCGGGAAACACACTGGAAGCACAAGCAAGGCGCGCTTGACTGCCCCTCGTTCTTGCGTTTAGATTACCTTCGCTTGGCCTGCGGGTCATTGCACAAGAGAAAGGAATCAAACACGCTTGGTGAGTTTTATTGCATGCTTTTCGACCCACACGCAGTTGCCATGCCCAAAAGACGTGCACCTGCACCTGCACGCACCTCAGCCTGTGACATGATGCTTGTGCTTCTCGGGCGATGCAACGCCGCCGTTTGTGTGTATATAACTGGAAAGAGGAACAGGAAAAGAAAAAGACAAAGAGGGCTTTTTGCTTTTTGCTTGTGACTTGAACGAAACGTAACGGTCAGTTTTAACATGTGTGCGTGTGAACAACAAAGAGAGAGAGAAAAACACACAAAGAAAAAAGTATTCGTGCCAAGGGGAAGGGGTGACGGGTGTTGTGTTGAGCGGAAGTGAGAGCACCCTCCGATGTTTTATCCGTGTATGAATGATGCGAGTGATGGAAAGGCAAAATGAAGCCGGGTTTGTTTGTTTGTTGACACGTGAATTGATGCACGGAAGGGTGGAGGAGCCAAGTAACTCCCTCATGTTTTTACCCAAAACCAACGGGATCGATACAAGAAAGTCAAAGCTCAAACCGAGCAAATTGACAGAAGACGGGCAATGGGCAGAAGTAGCACGCGGGCAAGCCGCGAATGGCAAGTTTGACAGGGTCAAAAACGGGGAAGCACACACAGACAAAGCGGTGCATTCCATCGCGAAGCAGGTGAGACACGGGTCATGCGGACACCGTCAGTCCTTAGAGTTTGGACACTAGTCAATCCGAAAGGATCTTCAAAGCCGTTTCCTTTTCTTGGGTCTAGGGGAAAGTGTAGAGAAAGGTAGATGGGCAGGTTACCCGCAAAGGGGATGTGAAAGAAAAAAAAAAACCCGAGATGACGGGGACAGCAAGCATTGGACAGGCCCGAGACACTATGGTCATGTGCAGCAGTGGGCACTAAGAGATGCAAGGGACGTACCAGTTCTTGATCTGTGCGGTCCATCATCTCGCGGGAGAAGTCATCCACAGAAAGGCCTTGGACAATGTTCAGTTGACCATTCTACCGCGCATCATCATGCATAGCGTCAGCCGGAGAGACAGGCAATGGGTCGATCTGCTTCGGCGGTGGGCCGACGGACTGACCTTGACGCTGACGGGAAATGAGTAGACAATGCCTTCTGTGGTACCGTATGAGCCATCCGAGACCACTCCCATGGAGGTGAACTCGCCGTCCGGGGTTCCAAACCACCAGGTGTGCATGTGATCGGAGATGGCCTTGGCGGCAGAGAGGGCGCTGGAGAGCTTACGGGCCTTGATGACAGCACCTCCTCGAGATTGCACGCTTTGGACAAACTCGCCGTGAAGCCAGGCATCGTCATTGACTGCTTCAGTCACCTTGACCTTGGTGCCGTCTGGGTTGGCCACGTAGGCATGGCTAACATCTGGGTACTGAGTGGCCGAATGATTGCCCCAGATGATGACGTTCTTGACCTGTTCTGGGTTGACACCAAGGCGGCGGGCCACAAAGCCTTTGGCTCGGTTCTGCGACAAGCATGGGTGCCCAGCATTAAAAGTGTGAGGCGTTGCGGGCTGCCTACGAGTCTCCCGAGGCGTCGCGCATTGAGGTCTGAATCAGCACGGGGTGCGAGGTGACGCAGTTCCCCACTAACCAAGTCCAGGTGAGTCAGGCAGGAGAATTGTGACTTGGGGATGGAGGGCGCATACTGGGCTGTGATCATGGCATTGGTATTCGATGGGTTGCCCACCACCAACACCTTGACCGACTTTTTGGCGACGCGATCCAAATCTTGGCCTTGCATCTTGAAGATCTTGGCATTTTGCTGCAAAAGATCCTTGCGCTCCATGCCTTCGCGGCGCGGGACAGCGCCAACCAGGATGGCCGCATCACAATCCAGGAAAGCCTCAGCCGGGTCTGCGGTTGCCACGATGTCTGGCCCCAGAAGTGTGGTGAGTTGTCCAGACCACTGGGTCAGCGGGGGCCAAGGTGTTTGCTTTCACCGAAAGCGCTTTTAGGATGGGATAGACAAAAAAGCAACTACGCACTCTTAACCAATGGGAAGGAGCAGTCGTTCAACTCCATCACGACACCCTCGAGCACGCCCAACATGGGTGGGATATCCAACAACTGAAGACTGACGGGCTGGGGCGCGGATCGCAATGATCATGATGGGCAAAGTGGGCGGCAGGAGCGTGTGAGAGTGAGCTAGCCCCATCAATAATTGTGCAAATAAGTGGCCTGACACCAAAGACTGCGCATACCTGGTCTTCGCCAAAGATGTCACCGCGGCCGATGGAGAAGAGCAGCGAATAAGCAATTTGGCCCGCGGCGCCAGTGACGCAAACACGAACAAGTTCCTGTGGCAGCAAATCGATTGGATGTCAGGGAAAAGTACGTGTGGCAGGTACACGCTTTGCATCAAGGTGCGACCGGGGGTACCCAGCTTTGCGCGCGGGTGCCAGATACCAGATAGCCGAAACCCACCTTGGCCATGGCGATGGGTTCTTGTGACAGCGGGACAGACGGCTCTTAGCTAAGCACCGGGGTGGACGTCAACGCGCAGCCAAGAATGAGGGTCAGCACCGGAATACCACTCCAGCCAGTGGTGCTTCCTCCAACGAGCAACCCGCCGCTCTCAAAGCAAAGCAGGCACAATCCTCCAGGCCCTCCCAGACACAGACGGCCTCACGACATCGATCCGCCCGAGTGTGTGTGTGTGTGTGCGCGCAGACTTACTTGACAAACAACAACGACGGGAAATCAAAAAGACGAAAGCAGTGAGGTTTTTATTGCTTGGAAGCAGAACATGAATTGGAAGTGGGAGGGGGAACAAGGGAAGATCAGGGTGGATATGGCAGCGGGCAAGTGGGGGGAGCTCAGCGTGCAGAAGGCGAGGGGTCAGGGGTCAGCAGTGGGAGTGAAGTGCAGGCGCTCGAGTCATCCCTCGAGATTGAGGCTTCTTGTACGCCGCTGTGTCTTGACTGGCCGACACACACACACAGACAACAGTGGCGTTGAATTGCATTTCTCTTCAGTACGTCTCTCTCTCGTAAGTTTTGTTGACTTTTTTTTTTTTTTTTTTTTTCGGATTTGGCAGTGGCTAGACAGGGTGTGTGGACTGGCGGGTAGACACGGGGCAAAGGGCGGCAAGGTCATGAGCTTTGGATCTATGCTCGGGCTGACAAGGGCTCAACGCATTGTCTTTATTTTTGTTCTGTTTTGTTCGGGTTGTTTTCGTCTTGGGCGGGCTGCCACTTGAAACAATTTTTATGAAACCATACTTGCCTTGCCCCGCCCCCTTTCGTGTTGACCCGTCTTGGGGGTTGCATCAAGCTGCATGCTTGCCTCATTCTTGCCTTGAGAAGGAGGGATGGCTGACTTCATACTTGATCGCCCTTCACCATTTGCTCTTGGCCTTCCTCTTGTATCCTAGGTCTCGGCCTTGGGAGTTAGTGACGGTTGGCTGCTTGGCTCGGGGTGCAACCAACGTGCCCCGACTCTGGACTTACGGCCCGGAGGAAGCATCTCTCAATCGTTGGGAGGTCGCTTTGCATCTTGACTCGTTGAAATAGCAACTTCAACCCCCAAACGCATTGTGCTGGGATTGGCACCAAACAACCAACAATCAGCACCATGGCTGGTGTGGAGGAGCTCTTCAAACCCAAGCTGGTCATGGACGGTGCGTATCACGCGCAGCTGCCGTGCATCGGCCATCTAGCCGAGCCAGGAACCAGCCATCTCACCCTCTCTTCCCACTTTTGCCTTGCTCTGCATCATGAACCCGCCCTTCATCGCTTTCTGACTGAACCTGATCTGCTTGCATTCTTTCAGGCTTGCGGCCTCAAGATGGCGTCGAGGACATGACACACCTGTCCGACTTGGACGTGGCAGGCATCAACACCAACTTGCGCGTGCGCTTCAATCGCGACGAGATATATACCTTCACTGGCTCCATTCTGGTTGCTGTCAACCCGTACAAGTACCTCCCCATTTACGAAAAGGTGTGTCATTTGCACCCAACGCGTCTCGCCGAACAGCCCGTATGCTCACCTCGCTGCTGTCTCTCTCCGCCACCCTTGGTGCCCCACCCAACAGGATGACATTGACCGTTACAGCGGCAAAAAGCTTGGCGAGCTCAAGCCTCACGTCTTTGCCACGGCCGAAGCCGCCTACGCAAATGTCCAGGCCGCCGACATCAATCAGAGCTGCATCATTAGTGGTGAATCAGGCGCCGGCAAGGTAGCGTCCATGGCATCGGGCAGCTCGGCATTGCTTGCTCCCAAAGCTAAATTTGCAGGCCATGAAACTCACGCCCAACCCGCCTTGCATTTGGCCTGAACCATAGACGGAGACAACAAAGTTCATTCTTCAGTACCTCTGTGCCGTGACGTCCAGCGTCTCCAACTGGGTGGAGCAGCAAATTCTAGAAGCCAACACCATTCTTGAAGCGTTTGGCAACGCCAAGACCGTGCGCAACGACAATTCGTCTCGCTTTGGCAAGTTTATTCAAGTTTGCTTTGACCACAAATGCGAGATTCGCGGCTCTGTGATTCAGGAGGTACAGCGCGCGCCTTTTTACCCCGGCATACCCAGCCTCTCTTGTTTTGGTTCGGGTCTCACACCTTATTCCTCACCCGGATTTCCACCGCCCTTCCTTCTAGTATTTGCTCGAGCAATCGCGCATCACCAACATCCAACCAGATGAGCGAAGCTATCACGTGTTTTACCAGGTCTGCCCCACCGTTGTTGATTCTTTCGTTGAGAGTGCCGTCACCACACAGCAGCAAAACCGAGCAAAGTTTGCAAGTTTGCTCATCAGCCATGGTCATGTGCACTGTTTGACCCTTGCTCTTCCAGTTGCTAGCTGCTGGTGACCGGCAACGCTTTCACCTCATGGAGCCCGAAGCCTACCTTTACCTCAATCAGAGCAATTGTTACAAGCTTTCCAACTTTTCCGATGCCCAGGTTTGTCGTGCACCATGCCTCAGACCAATGCAGCGTAAGCCTCTTGACGCTACGAGGCCATTCTGAATGCCATGTTGGGGTCTGGAATCTTTCTCTGCTGGCCGTGTCTAGGCGTACGACGATCTGCGCCAAGCCATGACAGTGCTGAACATTAGTGATGACATGATGGATGGCATCTTCTCCCTCGTCTCGGCTGTGTTGTGGATTGGCAACCTACACTTCAAGGACGTGGATGGCGAATCGGTTCAGTTGACTCCAGAGGACGAGAAGATTGCCGGCACCGTTGCCGAATTGCTCAAGGTGCGCTCGAGTCTGTCCATTCCCTTTTGATCTCGCAGGCCCACGATGACATCTCGCCCTGTTCTTACCGCGCCTTTGCTGTGGTGTCGTCGACATTTACGGGGTGCTGTAGATTGACGCCAAACAACTCAAGGAGATTCTGGTCAACCGCACCATTGTCGTGCGTGGCAACATCACCACCATCCCCCTCAAATTGGACGATGCCCACGAGAACAAAAACGCCATGGTATGCGCCAGTCGCCCTCTACTCCCTGGGAATAGTTGTGATCATGGATTCGGGCATATGGCTGAATGGCGACCGCTTTGCTGCTCTGCTCGCTCCGCTCATGCTGCATTTGTCCACCCACACCGCAGGCCAAGGCGTTGTACAGTCGTACTTTTACCTGGCTCGTTGACAGCATCAATCGTACTACCAACCCTGGTGACTCCCGCAGCAAATTCATTGGCGTTCTTGGTGCGTTTGAGCCACCGCCCTTTTTCTGTCCTTGCGTGGCAAGCATCCAGGAGCCAAACCATGCAGGGTACATGAGTCACTCACAAGCTTATCTGGGTTCGCACAGATATCTTTGGGTTTGAGAACTTTGCCACCAATAGCTTTGAGCAGCTCTGCATCAACTTCACGAATGAAAAGTTGCACAAGTTTTTCAATCACTACGTTTTTGCCATTGAGCAGGTGTGCTATACCGGTCCCTGCACGACACCGCTCGTCCCATGCAGCAAACCTACCTCACGTGCGCGCTCATGCACGAAACTGAACGCAGGAGGAGTATCAACGCGAAGGCATTGACTTTGCCCACATCAACTTTACGGATAACGCGGAATGCCTGGATCTGATTGAGAAAGGGAACAAGTGTGTGTTACGCCTGTTGGACGAAGAATGCCGTTTCCCGAAGGGCTCTGATCAATCATACTTGGAGAAGCAGCACGCTGCCCTGGCCGACCATCCGCACTACATCAAGGGCGAGAATAAAGCTCGTTGGGACAAGGAGTTTGGTATCCGCCATTTTGCCGGCGCCGTGGTCTACGCCATTGACGGCTTCCTGGACAAGAACCGTGATACTCAGCAGGACGCCCTTTTCAACCTACTCATCGACTCATCCGATGCCTTTGTCTGCGACTTGCATCGCTTTCAAGACATTTTGGCGAACGAAAACGCCATTGGCTCTGGAATATCACGCCAGGGGTCTGTGCGCAGCGGCTCAGTCCGTGGGCGCTCAGGTACGGAGACAACGCGCAAGGCCAAGCCCACTGTAGGTGACACATTTCGCCGGCAGCTTAACCTTTTGGTTGAGGTCCTCGAGAGTACCACACCGTGGTACGTGCGCTGCATCAAGCCCAATGCCGCGAAGAGTGCCGGCAAATACGAGCAGGACATGGTAGAGGAGCAGCTCAATTATTCTGGCATGCTGGACATTGTCCGCATTCGCAAGGAGGGCTTTCCCATTCACGTGCCTGCCGAGAAGTTTGTCGAGAAGTACCATGCCATGGCTCGGGTCATGGGCAAGGCTTTGCCCACCGATCCCAAAAGCGCTGTCAAGCAGATCCTGCAATACATCAACGCCCCGCCCACCGAATGGCAGGTTGGCCAGACCAAGGTCTTCCTGCGCAACTCTGTCTTTGATCCGCTCGAGGCAGCCCTCCGTAGCTTGCTGGAGAAGCGCGTGATTTGCCTGCAGGCCGCTACCCGTGGCATGCTGGCCCGCCGCAAGTACCAGCGAACCATGTTTGCCGTCACTCGACTGCAGGCTGCAGTACGTGGTGCCGCCATTCGCTGGCGCTTCCTTGCCCAGCGCCGGGCTGCCGTGACCATCCAGTCCTATGTGCGTGGCTGGTTCGCGCGTGAGCTTGTCAAGGAGTTGCGTCGCAAACGCCGCGAGGAAATGGATCGCCGGCGTCGCGAGGAGGAGGCGCGGCGCGCAGCAGAGGCTCGCGCACGCGGCGAGGCGGAGATGGAACAATCATTTTTGGCAGCACAAGAGGAGCTGCAGGCGTTGGCCAAGGCTGCAGAGTTGCAAGCAGCTGCCTCGGGTTCTGGCACGGGCATGGATGACATCTCCTCCATGTTCTCCTTCATGGCCGGTGCCAGCGAGGTGGTGATGAGCAAGCAGCTGGATCTCTTAAGCAAAATGTCTGCGGAGCTTGACGCCGTGTTGGCAGGCGAGGTTCCCCGTGGTCAGCCTGGAGCGCGTACAGTCCGGCGTCGACAGCGCGTGGAGAAGCAGCTTAGCCTCCAATCGCTCGAGCCAGGTCCAGTACCGGCAGCCGCTCCAGTGGCCAACGTGGGAGGCATTGCTGCAGCAGGCCCCGTGCGCGCAGCCCCAGCCGCTGCAGCAGACGACAACTTCAATCCGGCAGACTACAGCATGCTGGTGTATGCCAAACGTTACTTCAACGACCACCCGAGCAATATGAGTGCCAACACCATGGCACGTCGTGCGCCCACGTTGCGACGCGGTGAGAAGGCCGTCGACGACCCCATTCCCAAGGAGGAGATGATTGTGTACTCCAAGACAGCCATGCTGCCCACCTCGATGGTGCACATGCACAACCCTGAGAACGTGAATCTGGCCTGCAGCGTCTGGAAGGACCTCAACAAGCAGCTTCGTGGCGAGCTTAAAGACGCACAAGTGGCTCAAAGCACCCAGTCCATCGTTGCGTACTGCCTTGAGCGCCCGGAGCTGCGCGACGAGGTGTACTGCCAGCTCATTCGCCAGTGCACCAACAACCCCAGTCCAGAGGAGCAACGTCGTGGCTGGGAGCTGCTCTGCATCTTTGTCGTGTCCTTCCCCCCAAGCAAGATGCTGTACAAGTACCTGCAGGCTTTCATGAAGCTGGCCACGCGCGACTCGGTGGTGAAGCGCTACGCCGCCTGGGCGTACGAATCACTCAAGCATACCAAGATGAATGGGGCACGCCAGCGCTACCCTTCCACTCTCGAGATGACGGCCATTCGTCGCCTCGAGCCTGTCGTTGTCAGATTCTTCTTCGAAGACGACAAGGTCAAGGCCCTGGGCGTGCACTCGACTTGGACCGTGAGTGATGTCGTCGACGCCATTGCCAACAAGATCGATCTCAAGGATCCGGATGGCTGGGCCCTTTTCGAGACCAACCCGGACGAGGAGCATTATGTTCGTGGGCAAGACTACCTTGGCGACATTCTCTCGCGCTGGGAGTCCAAGGCTCGTAGCTCGATGCAAATGAGCAAATACGCCACCATGTCACGCAGCAAGGCAGCCTCGGCCATCTCCCAGGCCCTGGGCGGGGGCGACAGCCGCTTTGTCTTCCGAAAGCGCCTCTTTCGCAATCCCAAGCATATCCCAGATGACCCAGTGGAGTATGGGTTGGTGTATGCCCAGGCCGTACGCAGCGTCGTCCGCCATGACGAATTCCCGGTTAATGAAAAGGTGGCGCTTCAACTTGCTGGCCTGCAGGCCCAAGTTTTGTGGGGTGATGCCGATGCGGCCAACATGGCGCGCTACGAAAAACCCGAAGACTACCTGCCCGAGCGCATCCGGGAGAACAACGCGGACGTGGCTTTCTGGCAGCAGGAATTGTACCGGGCCCACCGCGAGTTTGGCTTTGGTATGACGGACATCAAGGCCAAGGTCCTGTACTTGACGGCAGTCAAGCAGTACCCACTCTACGGTGGTAGCTTCTTCGACGTGCAGTTCAAGGGCTTTTGGTCGCATCCCACCAACGTCATGGCCACCGTACACGTGGATGGCTTCAAGTTTGTGCACCCCAAGACTAAGGAGGTCCTTGCGGAGTACTCGTACGAGCAGCTGGCCAACATCGAGGTCAACAATTTTGATGACACCATTACTTTCAACCTCGAGGGCATGTCTGAGGTGGAAAACAGCCACCTCATGTTCTATTGTGCCCGCCGCGAGGATTTGGCCAACCTTATCGCGTCCTACTCACCGCAGCACCGCAATTGGAAGAAGGTGGGGCAGGCGGCCGTGCCCCAGCAGCGCAAGGTGACGCAGGACGACAAAACGCGCCTGCACAACGAGATGCTGCAAGCGCGCAAGGCCTTGGTGGACAGCGGTGCCATGCTCAAGCCGCCCGAGTCAAAGGGATTTTTGGGTACGACGCTGCGCCGGCGTCGCTCAAGCAAGGCGGCCGAGGCAGAGAGCAGCACATACGAGCGCGATTTTCCCGAGCGCTTCTGGGCCTACTCCAAGTCCAAGCTGCCGCAGCCACTCTCGGTGATGGATTCAGAAGACTCACAAGAGATGGCTCTACGCATCTATGCTTCCCTTCTGGTGTACGCTGGCCTCGCCAGCACGGGCGGCTACGAGACGCCCGGCGACGTCAAGCACTATCAGCTCGTACAGAATGTGATTGGCCGGTGCCTGGAGAAGGAGGACGTGTGTAACGAGACTTACCTCCAGCTCATCAAGCAGACGACGGATCAGCCAGATGTGGACAGCCGCATCAATGTACAAAACTGGCGCATGTTTGCCTTGCTCTTGGGTGTGGTGGTACCGCGTGACAAAGAGGTGCTGGCCTACATTACGGCGCACCTTCGTTCTCGAGGCTTGGACATGGCGTCGGAGGAGGGCAAGTGGGCGCAGTTCTGCCGCACGGTCATGGCGCGCACGCTGCAGAACAAGAATCGCAAGTATCCACCCTCACAGGTGGAAATTGATTGTGTGTCGGCCATGCAGCCGATTCATGCACGGTTTTATTTCATGGACGGCGAGTTTCGTGCGCTCAAGTTTGACTCGGCGGCCACCACGAGCGAGGTGGTAGCTACCATTAAGGAGCGCATGGGCTTGAGCTCGGCCGTGCAGGGATTTTCTCTCTTTGAAGTGTTTGGAACGCTGGAGCGTAACATGCTAGCCTGGGAAAAGGTGGGCGATGCCATCTTCAAGTGGGAAAAGTATGCCCGCAGCACTCGCTCGGACAAGCAACTGCAGCTCACCTTTAAAAAGCGCCTCTTCTTGGGCAGCCCGGGCATCCCGGACAACACGACGGAGTTTGATTTGACGCTCTTCCAGGCCTTGAACGACGTTGTGCAAGATCGCTTCCCCGTGTCTGAGGACGAGGCGGCTTATCTGACGGCGCTGCGCGCCCAGGTAGACCTTGGGGATTATCAGCCGGGTCCTGCTGCCCAGGTGTACGGTGATCTCCTGCAAAAATATTTGCCCAAGCATTTGACGTCGGTGGTGCAACCTGAGGACGTGGCCATGCATCACCAGAAGCTGCGCGGCGTCAGCAAGCATGATTGCAACACGCGCTACTTGAAGGTGGTGCAAGCCTGGCCCCTGTATGGAGCCACCGTGTTTGAAGTTATGCAGTCGTACACAACCAACTTGCCAAAGAATTTGTGGTTGGCTGTTAACGAAGAGGGCGTGCACATTATGCGTCGCCGTGCCAAGGAGCCGCTGATCTCATATGCTTACAAGAGCATCGTCAACTACAGTCCTTCTTTGCGCAATCTCATGTTGGTGACAGAGTCGTTGACACGAGGTACCAAGTACGTGTTCAACACGAGCCAGGCATCACAGATTGCGCACTTGATTAAGGACTACACCCACATTATCTTGCAGAAGCGCCAAAAGGCCAAGGGCGACGCTGCTGCGAGTGCAATGCCATGAATGCTCTGAGTTTTGTGACTGACTGCACATGGCTTGTTAGCCTGTTATGGTGGGCTTCTTGTACTCTGGGCACTCGGCCCCGCTGTTTCGTGTTGAGTTCTCTCATGGGTTTCCTCCACATACAAAAAATTCGATTGGTTTAAAATCTGAAATGCGTTGACCACGCCGTCACTATTTTATGTCTGCGCACTGCACCTCGTCCATGTTGAAGGTCTCTACCCAGGAGCGCACATCACCGGCAGTCGAGGCGTTCTCGTCGTTGTCAAGCGTATCAGTGGCAGGGGATAAGAGAAACTTGCCCAGGGCCGAGTTAGGGCCTGAGTCTTCAGGCAACGAGTGTAAGCGCTCCAGCTGGACCTGACTACCATCAACCTGGAGCACGCGCGCCACCTGCGAAAGGAGCGAAAGTGGGAACCCATGGACAAGTTGGCGAGAAATCAGTCAACATGAAACATAAAAACAAAAAACAAAACAAAACACGAATAGGTAGGGCACATGGTAAGAATTCAGGTGCTTTTGTTGGGTGGGAGAAGTCTAGCCACAAACCTTGGTGTCGGAGATGCGAGGCATGCAGTCAGCACCAAGTTCCAGTTCCTTGAAGGCGAGAATGTCATCGACTTGTGTGGGTCGGATCAAGGGCTGCCAGCGATATTGCGCCAGGATGGTTGCAACTGTGGGCAAGGCTGGCTCAGATGGTGTCCGAGTGACGGATGCAGTTGTTGCTGCGGCTGCCGGCGCCGTGTGACTAGAAGCTATGCGTGCCGTGCTTTCGGAAAGTTGTGTTGGGACGTTGCTGCTGGCGGTCATGTCCGCATGGCGAGTCCGGGGAGGGTTTGAAGCCTTTGATGGCTGCTTTTGCTGCTGAGGCAACTTTTTGTGTGCTGATGCCTCTTGAGTTGTTTGATGAGCTGGAGGCTGCTGAAACTCTTGTTTGTTTGATTGCAGCTCCTGTTGTGGCTGAGGCTGTGCTTCTTGTAGTTCTTGTAGTTCTTGTTGCTGTTGCTGTTGCTGTTGCTGTTTGGCTTTGACTTTGCGCCCAGCTTTGTAGCAACACAAGTTTGCCAGACATGAGCACCCACGTATCATCAAGCAACAGTTCACCCACAACTGAAACAGGCTTACCTCGACGACCACGCCGTGTCTTCTTGGTCGCCTTAGCATCCGTCATTGGCGTTTGGCTGGACATTGGTGTGTCGGAAGCCGCTGCGTGACGTACCCGCTTTTGCGCAGGCGATGTCTCCGCCACACTCGTCGACTTGCCAGAGGGGGCAGGGTCACACTGCAATGCAGCAGCAGGGGTAGATGCTCGCCCTTGATCCGTTTCGGGTTCAGAATCCGAGGAGGCAGAAGAATCTGAGCTGAGGCTAGACTCGGAAGAATCTCTACTTGAAGGCGCTCGGCGCTTTGCGGCGCGCAGCCCTTGGGTACGCCGTTGTGACGGTGTATCAGCTCGGGCCGGCGGCCAACCACGAGGGCTGCCCCAAGCTGAATCACTCTGTAGGAGGCTCTTAGATCCCTCTGCGACCATCAGCGCCGCTGGAGACCAGACTGAGCCCAACAACTGCTCATAGATGAATTTCGTAGCCACCCTATTAACCACAACAATAGCGAGGAAGCAAAATTAGGCCTGTCACAGGGTTTGGAGTGTATACAGCTGGGCGCGCTTTGAGCTTGCCCGCACAAAACCCTATCATCAGCCCAACAAACTTCCGAGGGAGAGAGAGAGAGAAAGAGAGAGAGCGCGCGCGCGCGGTGCGGGGGAGCCAAAACCCACACAAGATGGGAACCGTCAGTGAGCAAGCCTTCGAGGGGCAGGCGATCAAGAAGAGCACAGCCCTGCAAGCAGAGGCAGACATCACGCTCCCGAAAGGCACGCTTGGTCATCCGCCTAATGCGCTTCTTGAAGCTCTTGACTGTCGCCCTCGAGCTCAGCTCACAGGGCACGATGCAGGGGGGCAGGCGGATCCCCACAAAATCGAGTCGCACTCGCACGTGGGTTGTCGAAGGTGCCGCCATGGTTGCGTCACCCTCACCTCTTGTCCCAGCTGCTTCACGTCCACCAGTCGGTACAACTTGAACACCAGGCAAAGGACTAGCGGCCTCGTGTGGAGAAGCAGCGATGCCCTCACGAGTGCTAATGGGTTTGCTCTGTCTCTTTATTTTGGCGGGAACTTGCGGGAATTGTCGACAGGACAGCAAATTTTGAATTGTTTTCAAGCTCAAAATCAAGAGTATAATTTTTTGAATAGTGTGGGCGCCAGAACTTAAAATGGCGCCTCGTTCCCAGCGACGTGTGGGCAGTCGAGCCGCTGAATCGGCGACCAAGCCCACGGAGCAGTCTGTGGCGATGGCGCGTCGGGATGACGCCGTCGTGGAGGCGGCCGAGGTGGAGGACCTTGCAAATGCCGAGTATGTCCCACAGTGCCTTTCCCACCGCCCTCTTACCGCCATGCTCACTCTCACCTGATTCACGTGAATGATGCTAGCTCGGCATCCGGCTCACCCAAACTCATGGACGAGAAGCACATCGCTGCACCCCCGCGCTCGCCGTCGCCCGTGCGCGAGGATCAGATTGCTGCAACAGAAGGTGTTGGTGCTGACCAAAGCACTGCAGCACCAGCTGCGGAAGTGACGCCCCGTAAGAAGCCTCAGCCCACCCCAACCAGAGGCCGCGTGCGCTCTCGACGCCGCTTGCCCACTGAGGCCATTGAGCCCCCCGCCACCAAAGCGGTGCCATCAGCTCCCAAATCAGCCAGCACCAACGAACCAGAAAGCACTCTTGCCACCACCGCCAAAGAGACGACGACAGTTGATGTGCAAAAGGCAGAAGCCGGGCGCCTTGCGCCCTCCCCGCCTGCCACCCCTATTGATTCGACCTGGCCGGAGATTCCACCAGAGCCCCTGACACCCCGCCGTAGCGCGCGTAACCGAGCCCGCATTGTCGATGTGAGTTCGAGTCTTGCGCCTTTTTTTTGAAGCGTTTCAGCGCGTGTTCTATGGTTCGCTTTGCATCGTGCCTCACGCCCATGTGCCCGCCGGCTAATCGATGGCCCATACGGCGTCTTAGGAGGAAGAGCGGGCAAAAAAGATGATTCGTGAGGGCCGTGATACTGAGGAGCTGCTAGTTGTGGAGATGGATGCCAAGGGCAAAGGGGTACTTGCGGGTAGAGCCTTCCGTCGAGGCGAATACGTGTGTGAGTATGCCGGTGAGCTGATCGAACTGGAGGAGGCTCACCGACGCGAGGAGCGCTACCGAACCGAGGCCACTGCCAAGGGCCTGGATGAAATGATGTGCTACATGTATTTTCTGCGTCACAAGAGTCGTACTTACTGGTAGGTTGTTTGGATGCCTGTTGGCTCCTGAGGCGAAGGTCTTTCGCCGCCTCTGTTGAACGGCCGGTCCGTTGAGGTGCTCAATGTCACATCCTCTGATACATCCCATGCCCCCTGCTGGCTCTCCATAGCGTTGACGCCACTCAGACGGGTCGAGTCGGCCGCTTGATCAATCATTCCCGTGCAAAACCCAACTTGAAGACCAAGCTCTTTGTACTTGATGATCGCCCACACCTGGGTTTTATTGTAAAGCGGGTGAGTGCCGATTTGATCCCTGACGCTGTTTCCTTGAGAGCTCATCTGAGGTACGATTCCATCGCACTCAGGATATCGAGAAAGGAGAGGAATTGCTTTACGACTACGGCGAGCGCGACCCCGCCACTTTGCGCCAGATGCCTTGGTTGAAACAGTAATGGGTCAAGTTCAGAGCCCTGTTTGCATGAGAAGGCATGTGTGTGTGTGTGTGTGTGCTTGGAGGATTGGAATATGCGGCGAAGAAAGAAACCAGAGATGTGTCAATAATCAAAGTTTTCGACAGACCAAGCGTTATCGAGATAACCTGTTGTCGTGCACACAACGTGGCTGGGTATTTTTATCTATGAATTTCTGTCGTCAAGCAACCGGGCTAGGGTGATCAGGTCCAGAATTTCCAAGAAACAGACAAACGAAATCGACACGGAGGGAGGCCTTCAACGCAATGAACCAGGCGTCTCCTACACGGATGGCTGCAACCGCGTTAATACAGCCAAAGAGAAAGAACACAAGAGCTGGCAGCAGAAAAAGCACAACCAAAGGCACTCCAGGGCCACGTGATGGCATCAAGGGTACCCAGGTGTAGATGCGTTGACTAGAGAGGCGTGCACGAGCCAACAGCACGGGCCTGAGAACAAAGGAGTGTGCGGCGCAGCTAAAATCGTTAAAACAGAATGTCTTCATCCTGATCCTCGTTTGCGAGACTTGTGGGCTCCTGCGCAGAGGCCTCGTTCTGTTGCTCGCCGGCTGTGAATTGAAGCAGTTATTTTTTTATTTAGGTGCGTGAGAATGGTCGCAAATGAGCATCTCAATCTGGGTGGGAGAGAAAACACAGCCGGAAAAGGACACAAACCCTGGGCGGCGGCAAGTGCGGCAGCAGCTTCCTTGCGCTCCTTAATTTGGGCCTTCTTCTCCTGAATTTTCTTAAGACTATACCAACGACCAAAAAAACAGTGGAAATGGCAGCCAAGGATGAGCAAGACCATGAGGGCAGAGAATTTAAAAGCCATAAAAAAAATTTAAAAAAAAAAAATTCACGACACTGGAGCGGAGGGGCATCAGGGAGCTTGCGAATACGCACCGATAAAACTCCTCGCGCTCGCGCTCGTCCAGTTCCGAGGCAATGTAGCTGAGTGTTCGCTCAATTTGGGGGATGATAACGTGCTCGATGGCATTGACACGACGGTTGGTCATCTTGATCACCTCATCCAGGGTGACGAAGGATGTCTACGCGTGCCATACCATGCCACACACATGTCAATGTCAGATGGGGAAGTGCTACTGGAACTTATTGTGGGTTGTGTTGACTCAGAAAGGCAACAAAGTAGGGTGACTTTTCGGCCTGAGCAGCTAGGCAACGCTGAACAGACCTGAAGCGAAGCGAGTTCGACCAGCAGCTTGACAGCCTCCTGCCATGAGGCCTTGCAGTTCTGAATGACCTGACCACCGCGAGCCAGACCAGTAAGATCGTTACTGACGGTGCCATCCGTGTAGTGCTCAAAGACGGGCAGTTGAACACCTGTGCAGGATGGTTCCAGAGGGGCGGCGTGGTTGAGAACCCATTCAGCTTCACAGTATGCAAGAAGGCGGGTGTTCATGTCTCCGTGTATGCCCCTGAATGCAAGCAAGGTACGAACCAGCCACGTTGTCCTTCTGCGCCCGCACGCGCATGGTAGCCTTGTTCACATTCTGAAGCACCGTCGATCTGAATGATCGGCCGTGTTAGAGGGGGGGCACGAAGCCACATCGCCATGAGTGAAGATCTGCCTGGCACGCCTTGGCACCTTGACTCAAAACGGTCGCCACGATTGCCCTCGGTTGACGCACCCAAAGTTGCCGGCGTGGAACTGAGCCGAGGCCAGAGAAAAGGCGCCCTTGCGCATCACCTCACCCATCAAAGTCTTGTTCTGTCATGGCACAATGAGAAATTGTGAATCAGTCTGCTCACTTCCTTCTCCAGGACTTTGGCCGGCCAAGTCCAAAGCCACCATGGCGTACCTTGACGATCTGGCGGAGGACGGCGCGGAAACGCAGAGTAAGGGCATCGGCCTTCTTCTTGAGCAGGCTATGGCCCTTTTTGGCACCCTTGAGGCGGAGCTTCATCTGCGTCTGCGCCCTGTGGACCGAGTCGAGGAGTGTGAGGAGTGGGTGTGGCGGAACGGAGGCAGAGGCAGAGGCAGAGGCAGAGGCAGCTGAGCCTCGTCTTGGTATTGGTACATTGTAGGAGTCAAGGAATGAATACGTACATGCGCGACGGGAAAACATTGATCTTATCGCCTGAACCGGACATGGTTCTGGTGTGGGGGAAACCAAAGCTACAACCGAGGTGCGGGAGTGATGTTCGGGTGAGCAATCTGCACTCATGTTCGCTGGGGTTTATGAATGATCAAATCGAAGAGCTGAGAACCAAACACAAGGACAAGTGCACACTGAAAAAAGTAGGCACTGGGTTTTTCAGTGTGCAGTTGGAGCAAACGCGAGGAACAGTCACGTCTCTGGTGATCAGAGCCACGCCCGAGAATGGACGACCAAACAAGGGCAGTGCTCCGAGACCAGTGCGCGCGCGCGCTGGTGTGCCCGAACAGACTCGACGCTAGCGCACAAGGGTGGGGAAGCGACCCCTGTGCCGCAGCTACCACGACCTTGGTGGCAATTATCTCAGCTGTGCGTCCTGTTGCTCCCTTGGACGACACTCGCACGCTCACACTCAACACGCGCGCTCAAGGATATCCTCCAGAACAGAACGAAAGGCATGGCTGGAGGAAGCACCGCATGTGGGCGCAACCCAAGCAGCATTGGCTCAGGGCGGTCCATCTGAAGAGGTCAACAAGTACCTGCTTGTGCGTAAACGACGGCCTCAGCGGAATGAGCACCCTTGAAGGCAAGGCAGGCAGTCGACGCCAAATGACAACTGGCACCACCACCGGGAAAAGTCAAAAAAAAAGAGAGAGAGAGAGAGCAGGATCAGCTCAAATGGTGGTGTGTGTGTGTGTGTGTGTTTNCCNGTCTCTCTCTTCCTTTGTCTCATGTTCCCCTCTCTCTTCTCTCTCTCGCTTCCNTNTGTTTTCAGCATGTGNTGTGGTGTGGGTTGCGTTCTTGGAGTGATACACACACACACACACACACACCTTTCGCCTTGAGGATCACTGGTGATTTACCAAGTGTAAGAGCCCTGGTAGTTCATTTATTATCGTACAACACCTGTTGCGTGCAACTGTTTGACAAGGGGCTGGCTGGCGCTCAAGTGGTCGTGCGGTGTCTCGGTGCTTCGGTGCGCTTGCAGCGGCTTACTTCCTGCAGCTGCTCAAGGGCGGGCTTTGAGGGTTTGGTGTGGTACGATTTGGCAGAAGAAAAAAAAAAAAAGCTCGAGGCCGTTCCTCCATCAGCTGAAGCACTGCCCAATCATGGACGCCAAGAGCAAGGCCGTGGCGCCTGAACTTCACACCCCAATTCTGTCAGAGTCTTGGATCCGACGCTCGCGCCGTGCTCAGCCCGTCTTGCTCGTCGGTACGGCAGACCAAACGCAGCATTCTGCCTGCCCTGAAATGCAGCTCATTTTCTCATTGATGTTTCCTTGTTCTTTCTCATACCGTTCTCGGTCTTGCCCCGGACCCTTGGGCCTTTGTGCGTGCTGTCATGGATCCAGGGTCCATCGTGTACTTTGCCCTCTTCCACGATTACGGCTACGAGGATCATTGCTTCCAACCGGTACGCTATAGCAGCACCCCAAGCACATTTCATATGTGGTCGCATACACGCTCTTCCCTCAGTTTACCCAGGCTTTACTTTATGGCTCATCACGAATACACCTTGGCATGGTCTAGCTGCGCCAAATCTATCGAGAGCAGCGTGACAAGTTCTTGACACCGACGGCCGAGGAAGAGCAGCTAATCAAAGCGCGACAAGCCAAGCGAGATTAAATCCTGGCTGCGCTTTCCCTTCCCCCCTTTTGCCCCCAGGCTGTGGTTGGGGACGGGCGGGACTTTGTCTTGCTGGTTGTTTAAAAAAAAAAAATCTCCCTCACCCGACCTTCTTGACCTCTTGTGTTTTTGCCTCCACAGGCAGGCGCTACGCGCCCCATCTTTGCTCCGACCAACGTGTGACGTGTGTGTTTTTTTTCTTCTCGATTGCTGATAAACTCTGACATGGGTTTTCTGGACTATATGAGCCTTGCTTGACCCACAGTGCGGTCATTCAATCGAAAGCCGGCCTCAACAGCTCAGGGCTCGAGACGGCGATCATCGCGAAAGAATGCACCGTTGAGCTCCTCGTAGGCCTGTTCCGGCGCCTGTTGCATCCGTCGCAACTGCCACATAAGCGAGCCTGCACCTTGCTCAACCGTGCGATGCGCCTGCGGGCCGCCCATATCCGTCTAATGCCCCAGTGGAACACCACCAAACGTGAGACCACGAGAGATCTTGCCTCCTCTTCCAAAACGGATGCACGATCAATCGCTGTGCGCAAAGCAGCCTACCCACATACATACCTGTACCCAGCCAGGGCAGACGCAACTAAAGCAAATACGCTGCTTTTGCATGGCAGAGTCCATAGCCCAGAGCTGTGTAGCGCGGATTAACATGGCCTTGGTCAGACGATAGGCGGGCACGTTGACCTTTTGATACTCCTCATTGGGCTCGAATTCCAAGCTAGCGAGTTCATCGATGCTGGCCGCCCGTCGTAGTCGCGAGACGTAGGGTTCAAAGTTGCATGTCAACTGTCCGTAGCCACTGACAACGTTGAGCACATGTGACCCAGGCGTGCACAACGGAACCATGTGCTGTACGACATGCGCAGGACCCAGAAAGTTGGTGGTTTTGTGTCGCTCAAAAGCAGAGGCCGTCCAGCCCTCCTCGAATATGCCCGCGTTGTTCAGGATGGTGTCCAGCTGTGCTCCGATTCACCACCATTCACCACCAATGAGTTGGGGGGTGGGGGTTCCTTGCGTTTTTCTTTTTGTGCTCGCCATCCAAGGGGTAACAATGGCCACCTCACCTGGACCTGCTGTGCCCGCAGCTCGGTTGCGGCCGTTCGGATGCTGTGCTCCGACGACACGTCCAAAGCCAGTGGCAAGGCCTGAGCTCCGGGCGGTGCAGTTTCGAGCAGCTCACGAGTCGCTGACTCAGCTTTTACCTGCACGCGAATCGTTTAGCAACTGAGGCCTCCGACCAACTGCAGCGGCCGCACGCACGTCAGTTTGCATGCCACCTACCTGTGAGCGCGCTGATACCACAATAGCACGTCCCATTTGTAGCAAATCCACAGCCACTTGCCGCCCAATACCGCGGTTTGCACCCGTGATAAGTGTGTATGTCGGGCTTCCTGCTGCCATGGTCGTGTCCTTCCTTGCCTTGACTTTTCAAAAGTGTCAAGCAGTTTTATTTTTGGTTTGTTGTTGTTGTTGTTGTTGTTGTTGTTGTTGTTGTTGTTGTTGTTGTTGTTGTTGTTGTTGTTGTTGTTGTTGTTGTTGTTGTTGTTGTTGTTGTTGTCGTTGTTGTTGTTTACAGGAGTAGCAACAAGCTCGGCAGTTGAATTGCTCAAAGAACATCAAATCATCTCTTCAGCTACAAATTAGATCAGAACCTTGAGAATGGCGCATTCATCCCATGCTCTTGCTGATCCTACCCAGCAACATCAACAACAAACAAGCAAAAAGGCTTTGGGGTAGTTTGCTCTGCCATGTGGATTAACATGAAAAGAGGCCGAGAATCTGGCTGGCGCTGTGACGTCATGTGCCAGATCAGCCGGCCTTCTCATGGCATCGCTTCGCCAACCGTGGCGTAGATTGGTGTTTGGGCAAAGGGACGCCAGGTTTTGAGCTGCTCAAGGTTGGATAGAGCTACAAATTGGCCTGGGGAGTGCATGACATCCACGACGTACAGCCCGTCGTCTGCCCCAAGGTGGTGCGACCAACACGGCAAATAATGAGTCGGTCCGTGTGGTCCCAGCACACCAGCAAGTCACAAGCAAGGTGGCAAGATAACGCACCAATAGACACGACGTTGTAGGCATCCTGAAATGCCCCGCGAACCAAGGCAGATGGGTGACCCATCATATCCATGACTGCCTTAAACATGAGGCAGCGCTCAGCGTAGCTGCCCTTGCCAAACTGCAACGACAGTCAAGTGCACATGAAGGCAGACAAAGCGTGAGAATGAGGCAGCATGCATGAGATATGGCATGAGCTATGGCTAGGCCTGCAGGCATAACAGTACCTTGCCAATGGACACCACGTTGCTGCCCACGGCCTCCTTCAGCTCGGCCACGTGTAGATGGTTGGAAAATTTTGCCAGATCGTGAATCGCGACTGGTCCACCCATTCTACATGAAACGATATCAGCCGCAGTGGATCTGAGGATGACGCTTTACCAGCCCACGCGTGTATCAAAGCGTACGCGAGCCTACCGAGAGGCGATGCTTTGAGCCAGCTGTCGCGAAATGTGCGCAAGAGTCAGGTCCTCCACCAGCGCCATGGACTGCTCAAAGGCTTCGACGAACCGAATCAAGTCGGTATCTACAGGACGGACATCTCCCTTTTGCTTGGTACGCACTGCGTTGATCACGATGATCGGCCGTCGGGCATTAATGTCGTGTTGTTGATATTGCTCAAGTGATAACAGAAGCGTGGCATCTTTCTTTTGACCCGCATCGAAGAAAATGCCATCTAGGCGGTCGCGCATGTCCAAGCGGCCCGTGAGGGCGTACTTGGCGGTCGGGCTATACTGTAAGATGGCCGCGTGCGCTCGAGTGGCTGCCAGCGAAGGAAAGGGCAGCGAAGCATTGACACGCGTCAACACACGCAGCAGACCGGCCTGAAACATGCTCATGGCTAGCGGAGGTAATGGTGCGGCCATGGTAATGAGTTGGCAAGCCGCCACACGCAGGTCGCCGTTCGTCGTCGCTGCCAAGCGGCAGAGAGCAGGCTCAGCGTTCAGAGCAAGTAGCTCACGGCGTCGCGTCATTGACGTGAGAAGCACGCTCAGAGCGTTGAGCGCGTGCAGTTGGGCCGCCTCGGCACCCTCATAGTCAGCATTGAGCTGTTGCACGAGCGTGGACATGAGGTCATCGTGTGTGATGGACGCGTCCTGGACGGCCGCTGCGATCGCGGCACAAATGCCGGCGTGAGCTCCACGACACGCCAAGGTGTTCAGAATTTCTAGCCATCGCCCGAGGCAATGGGCTTCAGCAATTTGCTTGCGCGCGCCTTCACTATCGTGGCATAGAGCCGCCACGGCGCGACCAGCAGCTTCCAGCAAGGCAGGATCTGTGCTCGCAAACAATTTTGTCAGCCGGACAACGCCATGATGCAGAATGATGGCTTCGGCGTTGGATTTGCCCCGGGCCAGTGACGCCAGAGCATCGCAGGCGGGTGTGCTGATGGCTGGATTGATGGGCTGCTTTGGGTCCACGGGAAGAATGAGGACCACAATTTCCGCCTCCACCTTGGCATCAAACAGGACGCGTCGCACTTCCGGAGAGGCCCCTGCTCGCGCAAAGCAGCGAAGGGTACCCGCAACCACCTCGGATACGTCGCTCTGCAAGTAGTGAATCATTGTACAAATTGGAGGAGCTTGGCCCTCAGGACCATGGCGGCACACGCGGTCCAAACCCTCTTGCTCGAACAACATGGACGTGAGAGCAGATAGCGCCTCCACATGTGCGGCCTTGTGCTCTTCTTTCGAGACGAATTGAATGATGGTTTCTAGGGTATCCGCCTCGTCTGGTAACAAGCAGGCGGATGCCAAGCATCAAGCACGGCACAGTGGGCAGCGCAAGGTCAGCAAGGAAAGGCAGAGATTTTGTTGATCAAATGATGGCGAGCAACTAGTTGCAGGCACGAGATGCAACGCGCCAATGGCATGACGTACAGAAGGCATTGCGAGAATCCGTGGCCAGGCAAGCTTGACCGATGATGCGCAGGACGAGGCGCTGGACCTCGCTGTAGTCGCTCTCCAGCAGGCCGGTGAGGCGCGGGATACCTGAAGCAAAGGAGAATATGCCAGTGTCAGAGATGGTGTCTGGTGACAAGCAAGTCTGTGCCAGCCCTGTGCAGCAGATCACAAACCGCCCGTAGTGTGAAAGTCTTGGCGCGCGTCGTGATCGGCCAAGAGGTGGGCGCAACAGCGCAGTGCATTACGTAACAGCACGGGCTCGGTCGTGCCGAGCGCATTGACGGCCGTGCTCAGTAGTTGCTCACGGTACAGGCATCTTCGAAGCGTGTACTCGAGCGTCAGCGATGCACAGCAGCCGCTGCGGGAGGATGGCCGGGTGAGCGAAACACCAGTCTGCTGCATGGCAAAACAAACATGAGCAAACTACTGACAAGGCATTTTCCTGCATCACCACAGTGGCAGTTGGCTCGAGGCATAGCTTGAGGCCCTCGATGAGAGGGGTGAGATGCTCTTTCCGGGCAACGAGACGCGTCTTGTAGAGCTCCAGGAGGGTGTCGAGGACCATGGCAGCCTGCTGCTTGATCTCATCGCTCTCATGATGCAGTAGCTTGAGAATCTTGGGCACCGCCCCCGCTTGCAACACAAGCTCGCGGTTACCGTCGGCTATCAAAACGATTTGTTGATTTTCCACCCGCCCGCATGCCCGCACGCACGGTTAGCCTTTAATATGTGCAGAGGTGCAGCGGTGACGGAGTCATGTAGACGCGAGCGAATGAAATCAATGACTTACACTTTGAGGCAAATTTCTCCAAGGCATCACAGGAGGTGCTCACGACGGCCTGGTCTGGAGAGGCCAGGGCCAGCACAAGGGTGTTGGGATCGCTGATGCTCAAGCCAACGGGTTCGAGCTGTCATCCACACAGATAGCAGGAGCAACCATGAGTACGCGCGCACTCCAGTCAACTGGCATGCACGACATGAGCTACATTGAGGAGCATGCACGGGCCCATGGCGCATAACCACGACGAGCAGCTCAACAAGCGGTGCCGCCGGCAGTGCCACCGCCGAACCGCTGTTGCTTGAGACGAGGGGTGGAGCTTACCCCTTCCGCAGGTGCAACGGCCTGGCTAGGCTTCTTGGGCATGGCGGCGGTCACGAACAGAGACTGCACACCTGCACGAGCCCTCGGCAAAAGAAGGCGTCCAGTACAGCCGGGCCACGAGCCCTCACGGCGATCTAGAAAAGATGTACGTCCTCAAAGACCAGTCGAACCCGCCAAAAGTAAGTCGCTGCTGCCCACGAGTCGTCTTGTCTTCCCAGAGACGTCGGCGGGGTCGGTCGGTCGTGTTTGTCGTTGTTGTCAAGCGTAAATGTACCGAACACTCGTTCTGATCATTGTCATCATTTCCAGAGTT
The DNA here is from genome assembly GCF_000002865.3 of Monosiga brevicollis MX1. NCBI lineage: Eukaryota > Choanoflagellata > Craspedida > Salpingoecidae > Monosiga > Monosiga brevicollis. The sequence continues at coordinate 810,051 of NW_001865042.1, forward strand.
CCACTTCCATTTTTTGACGTTCAACATCGTTTTTTTCATTTTTTGGTTTCCCTTTTTTTTTTTCTATCTCATCGACGAAAGAGCTTTGACACTCGAGTAGGAGGTTCAGCTTCATCTTGCATTCGCCTTGAGCAGCCAGGCTCCTCGTTGAGCCCAATTTTTCCCGAGCAAGATGGTGTGCTCCAAGTGTAGGTTTGGCTTGCTTGAAGAGGCTGCAGACTATGATTCTGTGCCCGTGCATTCAAACGGACGCCTCCTGCTGTTTCGCGGCTCAAAGTGGTGGTCGTACCCTCCTTGTTCTGCATCATAGGCACGAAGAAACTGAGCAAGATTGCAGCACCCGATCCCTGGAAGGATGGCGCGCGCAACACCAACGGTCTGGTTTCTATACACTGCGACAGCAGGCACCTGCTCCGTTTTTGGATGGTTTATGTCAAGCCTCACGCGACCTGTACACTCTCATGCCACACCTGAATCAGACTCACTCAAGAAAAAAGGTGGCAACAAGCTGCTGGAGGGTAAAAAGAACAAGTATGCGCTTGCACACATGCAAAGCCCTATTCTGCCCACGCTTTTGTCTTTTGAAATTTGCGTGTCTGCTGCGTGACATCATTGCTGATTGCGCGCTGCCCGCCGTCCTTCAAGGATGAACCCGTACGAGAAGCTGGCCAAGTGCAAGGTGTGCAAACAGAAAGTGCATCAGAAGCACTCGCACTACTGTAATCAATGTGCATACAAACTGGGTGTGTTCGCCTGGCAGCTTGGGAAGAGAGGGTGGGGGCCGAGTGCATACGATTCAACGTGCCTGTCTGGGGTTTCTGTCCCATGCTTGAGCTTAATGGCGTCTGCTCGCATCGCAATGGATTTTGCTAGGTATTTGCGCCATGTGTGGGCGCCAAGTTGCCGATGTCAAGGACATGAAGCAGTCATCATGATTTCTCCGGGGTCCTTGGCGACTCCCGGTGGCTCGCCCCTGCTGATATCAGTATTGGTGCACGCAGGAATCCTTCTGAGTGGGATTCCTGGCCCATCAAGGCACGATTGGTGCACTCTGGGAATGCTCGTGGGATCTGGACATCGTCCATGATGTCTTCTCTTGACTCCTTGGTACGCACTGGGCTTTTGCACGCGAGAAGCAACCAGGCATGAAGAAGCCCTGGCCCTGAGGCATGTACCAACTTTGTGATTGACCAACTCTGTTTCGGAGGCGTGTCGCGTTGTTGTGTGCGCGCTTGTGTGAGTGGAACGGAGAATAGAGTGAAAAAATTGAATTTTTACCAGAGTGAACCGGAAAACATGCACAAACCCGCTGATACCGCGGGACCATAAAAGACAGACGAAGCACAATCACGAGAAAAAGGCAAGGGGCAGCCGTTCAGCGAGGCAGTTAATCTAAGGTGGCAAGCAACTATGCCCGCCTCAAGCCATCGAGGGAAGCCCGTACTCCTCAACCCAGTCGCGCTGGAACTCCTGTATCCGCAAAAAAAGGTGTCGTGACGAGCCCAACAGGTCAGCAACCAATCGCAGAAGTCAAACACTCATACACATGAGGAGCAGGAACAAACCTGGATGCTGTGAACCAAGCTGGCAATCTTCTCCTCCTGAGGCAAGAAGGTGCAGCGGAAGTGAAAGGTACCTGGATATTGGTCGAAGCCACTACCAGGAACCACACAGAAACCAGTGCGCTCCAACAGCTGCAGGCAGTAGAAGGTGTCAGGTGCCAGCTTGCGCTCCTGAGCCGCGGCAATGGCCTTGTCGGACAAATAAATGCGCGGAAACAAGTACATGGCACCCTGTATTAAAAAAAAAAGGGGGGGGGGGAAACAAATGTCAAAAAATTATGTGTAAAAAGGGACACGCGTCACAAGCCGGGAAGATTCCTAGCCATGTGTGCTCCCTGCTGCGCGGCCACGCTAGACCACGTCGCGGTGCGGCATACCTGAGGTTGGCCGCACTCAATGCCGTCCATGTCGTTGAAGGCATCGGCCAAAATGAGGGCACGACGGCGAAGGGAAGTATAAAGGCTCTCCATTTCGTGGTGATAGAGGTCATAGGAGGGTTCACCCACGGCTGGCGGCTCGCACATCATGCCGGTCATGACCTGACCGGCCACGTTGCAGCAGAGGTTGATGGAAGCCCGCTTCAAGAGCTGCTCGCGCACCAACGGATCAAAATTGATCAACTCCATGAAGCCACCACGGCGACCGCACTGCCAAATTGAGGTTGGCGGCAAGAGGCAAGCAAGTATGAGATGCTGGCGCGCAGGATGGGTGGGTCTCCACAACAAAACGGTCCCGCAGAATGGCGAGCGGAAGCCCTGCCCCAATCTTGCAGTTGCGTACGCACCTCGCCAATCATGCCCTTGCTCAGGCTATGGAAAGAAGCCAGCTCGACGGTATCACGGCAGTCGGGCATGCTGGCTACGACTTTTTTGAAGGAATGGAAGGGAAGGTGATCTTGATAGGTGTTGGCCTGGTACACCTCATCGGCCAGCAGCACCAAACGCTCACGACGGCAAAATTGCACCACCTGATTCGAGTTTGACCAGGTCGTTGTGAAGATACCATACGCACGCAACTCGTGGCCCACAGTCACCGGAAGCGGGGAAACGAAGATCCACAAAAGTCTGCATCAAGAAGACTTGAAGCCAGGATAAAACTCAAGCAAGCATGGCTGACCTCGCGCATCACGTCTTCGGTGAGCACTTGACCGGTTGGGTTGCCAGGGTTAATCACACAGAGCGCGCGCACATCGGTGCCAGCGGCCCGAGCCTCGTCCAGCTGACGCTTGAGCTCATCGGCATTGAGAGTCCAGCCAGCCTCCTCATCCTGTGTTTTCGAGAAAGGGCGTTAGCGGCCATATTGGCGGAGAGATTGTGCTCTAAACAGATGGTGCATGGGCCATGCAGACAAACTGACCAGATAGTACTTGACGGGCTTGCCGTTGCAAAGAGTAATGGTGGCGCTGTACAGTGGATATTGTGGAATCGGAATCATAATCTGCACCAAAAGTCGCCAAGTGAGTCATACAATGGAGAAGCGATGCATGCCTCTTTGCTAGCACGAAGGTCGACGATTCACCAAGCGGAGCGCGTGCAGGGCGAATAACGTACTCCCACAGAGGGATTGGCGATGATGGCACCGAGAAGATTGCTAATGCCTTCCGAAGCGCCGGCAGTCAGAAAAATGTCACTTGGGTCGGCAGGGACGCCGTCACGACGCTCAAGGTACCCGGCCACTTGCTCGCGCACCAGGGGCACGCCCTGGGAGGCAGAATAAGCACCAATGTCGGCACCCGCCCTGATGTAATCTTTGGCACGCGCAATGACATCGGCCGGGTAGAGGGCAGCCACGTGAGGGAAGTTGGCCATGTCCAGAAGCATGTTTTCGTTCTCCATCAACGACAAGACTTGGCGGAAAAAGGTGATGGGCGGTTGTGCCAAGGCCTGACACCCAAGCAGAGCAAAAAAGAGCAGTGGCAGGATGACTCAAAAGCGAGATGGTGGGGGGGAGAAGATGGAACCGAGCTGGAATCGAAGGCGCTGGTGGCAAGAGGGAAGGCCGGGGAGGGGGGCGGACGGTGAAGTCGGGCCGGAGAGTCGGGCCCACGTACCTGTGGGTTGCCAATGTTGGCGAAAATGACCTCATCAAAGGGATAATTGGTAGCGCCCTGCTGCAGCTCCTGCGCAATTTGGGCCGCACGCTGAGGCAAAAGCCCACGGACAGCATACTCGGCCGCCACCAAGTGGGGGTTCAAGTCCTCAAACTTGAATGAGGGGCCTTGTGTCGAGCTACACAGGTTGGCGAGCAGAGGGATGAATAAGCAAAACAAGCCAACTTTGAGACGGCAGCTGGCTCACAGAGTGCCAAAGTTGATCGACCTCAGGGACGAGCAGATTCTTTGAGACGTACGCATCGTTTGCCACGGCAGCCTGGGCGCCTTGAGAGATGGGGCGGCTTGAGGCAAGCGTTCGACTCAGTGGCCGCAGGAAATGTGCGCTGGGTCGCGCCCAAGCACGGGCAAGCACAGGGGCAGACGCCATGGCGGCAGGAACTTGGAAGGGTGGAGCTCGACGTTCAGATCAGGTCGAGTCAGTCAAAACAAGAGGGGCAAAAGGCACGCCGGCCTTGGCAAGCCCTCGGGAAGCAAAATCTAGCTTGCCAAGGTGTGTTGGGGAAGACTGAAAGCCTACAATGCCCAGCTGCTCTGTCGTGTCCGCACTGGGTTTGTCCTTCTGGTTCGTCTTTCAAATCCGGGCAGCCATGAAGACAAAGAAGGATATGAGTCGGAGGTGGAGCTGGCTTGCACACCACATGGCAATCTGCACTATCAACTGCCCATGACGACACGATTCCGCATCACGGCGGTGTGCGCAGTCGCCCTGCCCCACACACACACACACACGCTGTGACAACGACACACCACAAGACAATGCCCAAAAGATCAAAGAGCCAAGAACACAGGCTGGCTCTGCCCAGGCTTCAAGGACACGAGTCCAATTGGCGCCCACCCCGACAAAACCCCACGCCCATCACACACACACACACACACACACACACACACACACACACACACACACACACACACAACCGCGCCCCCGCCCGCGGCGCGCCATACGTCAGGTCAGGTCAACTTGGAACTGAACGGACTGATACCATGCCATGCACATAGGAAAAGCGAGCAGTAGAAAATGACACGGGCCCTCGCCCAGCCCTTGTAAGCCAGACCCACTGCACGATCTTCGTCCAGGAGACCGAGGACACCCAGGCATCCTCATCATCCATCATCACGGCTGCCGTTTCATGCCGCTTTGATCTCTCTCTCTCTCTCTCCGCGCACACACACACACACACACATCTCTCTGACGTCTCTCCCTCTTACCTTGACAGGCGCAGAAGAAAAACATAACACGACCAAAATGCACGCCGCAAAAAGTGTGTCGATATGTTACACTTGAGTACACTTATGGAGATGTCAAGTGTGATGGATGTCAGACTTGGGGCTGGCTGTCTTGGGGTTTGTTTTTTCTTCAAGAGCAACAGCATGCATGCCTTGCGGATGTTCGCCGCGTGTGTGGTAACTCGTAAGGGATCTGCCTTATCAATGGCGCCAAGCGTGTGGTGGATTGCTGCAAGACACGACGGCATGAGTTTGAAGATCGGATGACGCAACACCCATCACCCTCCCTGTGACGTGTTGTCATCATGTCAGCATTTAATGTCAGACGTCTCTGGTAAGATGGAGGTGGACGAGCCTCCCACAGCTGGCTCGGCCGTTGTCGCTGCCACAACGGGTACGACGCCGGGCAGTAGTGATCCCAGTGAGCGGGCGGGTTTTTGCCGACCGGAGGACGAGGTGTGTCCGCATTGCAAGGCCAACAGGTATACGCGCAAGGACCTCAGGCTCTTCACCTCGCTATGTGGACACTTTCTTTGCGGCGAATGTTTGGACAACCTTTTCCAACGGGCCACCATTCGCTGTCCGACGTGTCGGGAGGAACGCCGCCGCAACGACTACGAGCTCAAGGTCTTCGATTCCGGCCATGTGCAGCGGGATGTGGCCATCCGTCGACGACAGCTGCAGCGCCTCAACCTGACCGAAAAGGACTTTCCCACCCTAGCCGCCTACAATGACTACCTCGAACAGCGTGAAGACATCGCCTACAACCTGAGCAATGATCTAGACCTCGTTGAAACGGGACAGCGCCTGGACAAACTTTTGAACGACTATGCCGAGCAGATTGCAACCAACGAAGCACGGGCGGACCGCTTGCGGCGCGAGCGTCTACAACGCCAAAAGGTTGGTCGCACCGTCTCACAGTACGGCGTGCTGAGCTTGCATCAGCACCAGTGTCAGCAGCCGGTCCATTCCACCAGAGCAGAACCGCCAGAGCGCATCCTCTCCCCCGCATCCACGCATCTCCTTTTGCCCCCTCGCTCACGCTCCAATTTGACGATTTTAGTTGGAACAAGATGCTGCTCTGGCACGTCGACGGTTGGCTGAGCAGCGAGCCATTCAAGCAGAGCAGCGGCGCACCAAGGTATGCACCGACGCCTCTCTGGCCGTGACGCCCGCCACATTGCTTCCCCACCTTTCGGTGCACGGCAGTTCCGTCCTCAGCGTGGCATATGCGCCTCGTTGGCACAGGAACGGACAATGATCATGGGCTTGCTTGAGCGTGGCGTGGAGCTCAAGCAGGCGCGTCTCCAAGTGAAAACAGAACTTGACCAGGAGGAACGCGCCCTAGCTGATGAAGCTGCACGCCTGCGTCAACAACAAGAAGCCGTCAGTGCCAAAGACCCAACCACTGCTATCATACATTGCTATCAAAGAGTACCGACTCCTGCCGATGACCACGATATCACAAGGCTCATTCATTGCTATCGTTGTCGCTTCATAGGATGCTCACATGGAAACACTCGTGCCGCGCGAGGCTGCTCCTTTGTTCGTCTACCAGCGGCCGACAAGAAAACTCGCCAACGGCCTCATCACGCCCCCAACACCAGAGATTGCCCAAGCGTACGTCCCATGCGTTGCCATTGCAACTACATAGCCCATGTCTCACCAGCCGCCTCTTCGCCCGTAGTTTCTACGCATCCGGTGCGACCTGGCAGCAAGCCCTCAACGGCAATGTTGCTGAGACCCTCTTGCGTGTCGGTGGCTACTTGCCCGAGTGGACTTTGAAGCGAGGCTTGCAAGAAGCCTTGGATGGTTTGACTCTGGACTGAGTGGGGTTGGCATCGATGAGCCTGTATGGCACCAACCGTTGCCATGAGCACGCCTTTTTAAGTGACTGTCAAGTGAAATGTAATTGAACCCCACGACCACCACACTGTGACCTTGAAAACTAAATGCCACTGTGCGCACACCGGGCGATGCCACACAATGCGACATGTGACCGTCTATGCGGTGAGGCTCGGCCGACTGCCTGAAGGTCGCACAAACCGAGCATGGCCAAAGAGAGCAGCGCCTCCAGATCGGGATGCAATTAAAACCAAAAAACGCCGGCAGGCACTGCCTGGTGGGTCAACCCCGCGCGTCACCCGCGGAAAAAGCAAGAGCACAAACAGCATAACAAACAGACAGGACAACAAAACGCGACACAAGACCTGGCACAGAGCCAAAGTCATTTGAGCAATCGCTACAGATCCATGTCAGGCACAGCCTCCTCCTCCGAATCAGAGGCCAGGGAACTGAGATCGTCGTCATCGTCGTCTTCTCCCTCAGCGCCCCCATCCGGGCCACCAACGGCATCCGTGGCCATTGCCTCCCCTGAAGCAGCGCCGCCCGATGCGTAGCGCCGCACATGATCTAAACCGCATCGTGGAACAAGCACCCAGCAACCCCCTCAAGGTGAAGACAGGCCCTGTCAATACTTTATGCTGCCCCTTTGTGAGTCTTCTGTTCCGACCACTGCCCCCCCCCACACGAACCTCGGACTGTTTGCTTGTAGCGTTCTGGGTCATTGAGCAACAGGCTGGCAGCCTCTCCGTTGAGCGGACTGTGCAAGGCATGGAGTCATTGAACAACATAAGTAAATGTCAGCCCTTCAAAATGCAAACTCCAGTGCAAAAACAAACTTACTCGGCTGCGTTGGGATACAAGAGCAGCTGGGGCAGAAAGACTTCAAAAATGTTCAAGAGTTCTGCATGACAGCATCAAGGCCACGCCCGTTGCCCACATTGTGCGTTAGTCTTAGGGCTGACCTCGCGAAGAACGCACTACCCGCCAAAAGCCAGTTGGAGGCCTCTTTTACCCCACCACACGTACCATACATCGGTGACCAAGTTTGGTTGATGACATCGAGGCAGACACTGCCCGACCTGTTGATCCGCCAGTCGAGCCCAGGGCCATTTAACGTGGAATGAGCAGTCATTGACATGGGATCAGGACGCTGAGAAGATGGCCAGTGACGGGGCCATCTGCGGACCCATGCTCAGGGCATGCTTACGCAAAGTCGACGTTGGGGTGAAACATCTTGTTCTCAAAGCCAATGGACGGGGATTTATAAGGGTATGCTTCGGGGAGTCGAACGTGGACTCGCCACATCCCACCCTCGTATGGACTATGAGCGCATGTTTGACAAGGATGCTGATTAACCATTGCCGAGGATAGACTCAGCCCAACAACAGGCCAACGGGCCCACTTTGACGCCTGGTGGCCACGCTTGGGGTCGTGGGCCCGACAACGCAAAGTGCATCTGACCTGTCTTTTGGGCCATGAAGAACGACGTAGAACTCAACCATCGAGTCTCCAACCAGAGTAACATTGTGGTCTGTCATCATGCTACGGGCATCGACATCCCATGAGCCACGCATGCAAGCCTAGGACGTGGTGCATGGCCAGGACCTACAGCTTCATGACGTCTGACTCGATACGGCGGCGAGGGGATGACATGGTGTACGGTTCCAACAAGCCTGTCGAGTGGTGTACCCATCACCAATGCCAGAGGTGAGATTGAGCCAAGCCGGCGAAGCAATGGAAGAAAATGCCAGCACTCCGAAATGGCTCCGACGTGCACGGTTTTGAATTTTGATGGGCAACAAACGGGCAAGCACAACCTATTCCCGGTGGCAACATGCAAAGAGCCTTACCAAAGCTGGGCGTGGGCTGGATCGCGAGACCAATGAAGGTCAGGGAGGTGGGTGCGGAAGGTGCAGGGTGGACAGGGGCTGTGTGGCGTGGCCAGCCAATCAACCACGGGAACGAGAGGCAACGCAGCGCGGTACCAAGGGTGATGGCCTGTCTGTCACCAGCAGGTTGTGAGTTGATGAACCAATACGGGCAAGCCTGCACTAAGCCAGGGGTGCCACTGCTGACGGCACCTTTGTCGAGGGGCGACGGGGGGGGGGGGGGGGGGGGTCAAAAACTGGGATCAGGGGCAGGCAAAAACTGGCTAAAAAAAGGG
>NW_001865042.1:819009-903558 GCF_000002865.3 Monosiga brevicollis MX1
ACGGGGGGGGGGGGGGGGGGGCTCAGAAGCTGGGATCAGGGGCAGGCAAGAGCTGGCTAAAAAGAGGTGTCGTGAAGCAACAAGCAAATGAACGGTTAGTACAGTAGTCAAATCAAAACAGACTGCAACACACTGACACCGAAAGCTGTTGGCGACATCTTGCATGTGTGTGCGCAAAGAGAGATTGTCAGACGTTTGTGCCTAATGCGTAATGTGTGTGTGTGTGTGTGTGTGTGTGTGTGTGTGTGTGTGTGTGTGTGTGTGTGTGTGTGTGTTTCTCAAATTGTCGTGAATGGGCAATGGGTGGGCATATCAATCAATTCAGGCGGTAGCGAGCTGGCATAATGCAGAGTCTACCAGGTGGTTCCCTGCACTCGAGTATGCACTGGAGCTTTCAAGACCTCAGCGAGGGTGTCACGTCCACACAGTGGTTGATTCAGCGGCACAAGGCCGTACTCTTAAGAATTTAACCCTCAAGCTCGAGGGAGTTGGCTTGTTTTACGCAGCCTTGGGCCGCCCTGGCGCGCCCGACGAGCGCTGGGTGCGACGAAGCCGCCGAAGTGCAGCTTTGTGCCGCATTTTGAACTCCTTGTGAACCGCACCCTTGGTCGCCTGCCACTGCGTCGTAACGGCCTCGGGTGTCTCCTGGCGGCAGAAAAGGGCGCCTTCCGCGCGCAATCTAGTTGGGGCAAACATCAAGGAGAAGGGCGATGCAGATGGGTTAGATTGGACAGCTCATGACCGTGCTGGGCAAGAAGAAATATCACATCACATCCCAGCCATTTTGGTACTCACGAATCAAGCCCTGCTTGGGCAATGAAAAACGATGGTCGCTGCACAGAGGCCGGTTGGTGCAGTTGAGACGCTGACACGGCCGAAAAGCTGGGGGCCGTTGCAGAAATCTTGGTGCTTGGGTTGCCTGCCTTGGGAACGACTGCGTCAGGTGCGGGCGTGCTAGCATCGTCGTCCGTGGCATTGGCATGCCCGAAAAAGCTAAAGGTTGACACTGTCTCCATGTTGCGCCAGTCACCACTAGCCGGCTTGATCGAGTCAAAGAGATTGCCCTTGACCTCGGCAAACCGCTCAGTAGTCACGGCCGGTGCCTCCGGTTCGGCCGGCGTCGCCTCAGCATCCGCCTCGGCAACGGGTGCCTCGACCGGCGGCTTGGTTTCAAGGTCCCTAGGCTCGTTATCGGCTGCCTCATCCATAGCTGCCGCATGTTCGCTCACAATTTGATCTGCATCCGGTCGCGTTGGGTCAAAGCGTGGCGCACTTGACCACGCACCGCGACCCGTGGTGGCGACTGAAGCTTGGACGGCAGTCGGCGTCAGTGTATCCTTGGCAGAACCACCTGCGGCAGGCGCTGATGCTGGTGCGGGCGTTGGTGATGAATCGGGTGTCGGTGTTGGCAAGAGACCCAGCTTTGCAAGAACGGCTTGTTGCATGGCGTGTTCCTCCCGCAGTGCACGGTCCTCATCCGACAAGGCAGGCTCCTTGCTTGTCTCCATGGCAGCTGGCGTTGGGGCAGGGGCTGGGACAGGCTTTGGAGTGGTAGACTGAGGGGCGCTTGTCCCTGTGGTCGTGCCCGTGTGTGATTGTTCTGCCGCTGCTTTGGGTGCGAGCGCTCGCTCGGCAGGCGTCATGGTGGGTTGTTCATAGAACCACGACACGGGACTGGACAGCGCGGCGTCCAGAATGGGATCTTCGCGATGATCATGTTTGGGGTTAAACAGGCGCTTGATGCGGGTGGTGGCGTGTTTGGCATCAATCGTAAAGGGTTCGCGCTTCTTGGGATTCCAGAGCTGCATGGTCGGTAAAGCACGCGAGTAGCGGCCGACGGCCCAGCCTTCGCGCTGAGCCAGCTCCTCGTTCGAGGGTGGCGGTGCGACCGAGCCTGAGACACCGCGTTCTTGAAGAGCACGATGCAAGCGCCGGCGGCGGCGGCGAAGGTTGCGCTTGGCTTGTCGGGCCTCTTCCACCAGACGATCACGATAAAAGGATTTGCCAGGACAAATTTTGAGCAGCATGCCTTTCCAGCGAGCACTCGAATAGGTGTTTTGCAACCGCCGCAGCTGCTTGGGCGCAATGGTCATGGTTACAAAGGCATATGGGTGTACGTCATTGGTCACCGAGCTCGGCTGTACCACCTCGTGAACCTTGCCAAACCGCTCCAGCTGCTTGGCCAGGGCCGCGTGATCGGATGTCGCAGCCAAGCCGCCCACAAACACGCGTTGTCGCACCGGCACATCGTCGTTTGGGTCCGCCTTGACCTCGGGGGCAGCGGTGACGGGCGCCGCCGCACCCTCCGCGGTAGGCGCAGACATGGTTCGCTTCACGCACCAGGTCAGTCCCCACGCTCAATGGCTCCTTCGCCCTGTGTCTTGCTCGCAAACTTGTTGTTCAGCCACCTTCCCCGACCAAGAAGGGGCGCCTCACACAGCTCGTTGGAAAGAGTCAAAAAGACACACACATGCTCCTTCGAGAATTTTGTTGTCCCTCACAGCTTTCGTGTCCTGCTCGACCACAAGTTTTGTCTGACAGTTCAAAGTGGGATCGGTTGTACACTCCAAAAGTCATGTGTGTAAACAGCTGTTTTCCACATACCCGTGTGCTCGAGATTTGAACCCTCGCCACTTTTTTACCTGCAGGTCAGACCCGTTCTCTGGACAGACGAGAGCCAGCATCAGCATCAGCATGTGGCCGGCCGGCGGACGACGGCCTGACCCTCCAAGCTCGATGTAGCTACCTCCCGTGCGCCTATTTGTCCATTCTGACACGGATTGCCTGCTACTCGCGCCCCCATTTGACGTGTTGGCTTAGATCACGGCACCATGGCCCAGCACCAGATGAGCAAGAAGCGTAAGTTCGTCGCCGATGGCGTCTTCAAGGCCGAGCTGAACGAGCTGTTCATGCGCGAGCTGGCTGAGGATGGGTAAGCTAATCATTATCCTGCTTGACTGCTTGGCTCCAAACGAGCATTGAGCTGCCCCTCCTCCCGACGGCGTCGGACACGGCATGCCGTGCCCCATCGTTATTGTGGTTGTGCATGGCTATGTGTGCGCCGAGCTGAGCCGTTGCTCCCTGATTGATCATTGATCTACACGTGACCTCACATTGAACCGTCCTTGTGGTATTATGGGGTTCGTATTGCAGTTACGCCGGTGTGGAGATCAAGAAGACTCCCAAGAGCACTGAGATTGTGATCCTGGCTACCCGCACTCAGCACGTCCTGGGCGAGAAGGGCCGCCGTATTCGCGAGCTCACCGCCTTTATCCAGAAGCGCTTTGGCTTCCAGAAGGACGAGGTTGAGCTCTTCGCTGAGAAGGTCGCCAACCGCGGTCTCTGTGCCGTTGCTCAGTGCGAGAACCTCCGCTACAAGCTGACCGGTGGTCTCGCCGTCCGCCGCGCTTGCTATGGTGTCGTCCGCTTCGTCATGGAGAGCGGCGCCAAGGGCTGCGAGGTCATCGTCTCCGGCAAGCTGCGTGCCCAGCGTGCCAAGGCCATGAAGTTCGGTGACGGCTTCATGATCTCCTCCGGTAACCCCACTCGCGAGTACATCGACACGGCCGTGCGCCATGTCCCCATGCGTCAGGGTATGATTGGTATCAAGGTCAAGATTATGCTGCCCCACGACCCCTCGGGCAAGACTGGTCCTAAGGCTCCTCTCCCCGATGCCATCACCATCCTTGAGGCCAAGGAGGAGGACATCCCTGATGAGCCCAAGTCCATCTCCCACGTTGCTCCCGTCGCCGCTGCTCAGCCTGTTCAGGCTACCGCATAAGTTGGTGCCGTGTATGTGGCACGCATGATGACCATTCGGCCGTGTGTGTTTGCTTGCGGCCATGGCCACTCAGCGTGCTCGCGACTACAATTTACCGTGATCTCCACTCGACCTTTTTTTCCATCTCTTGTCCTGTCCTCCACACTTATCCAGTCTCATCGGGTACCCACTTTGATTGTTGCTGGTGCCATGTCTCTTTTTGTTTTTTTGTTTGTTTGTTTTTTTGTTGCTTTTGGTTGCGATACAGCCGTGACCGCAACCAACGAGGTCTGAGTCGGTTGCGCATGCACCCACACGAGCCCCGCAAAAGGAAAGCAGTCAATTCAGACAGGGCCGTCCACTATCTCGCATGGCCTTGTCAAGAATGGAATATATAAAACTGGCGCCCAAGTGCCCATTCCACGGGAATGAGAATGGGAATGGGGTGGTCAGGCATCAAGAGCCTAGGATGTGCACATGGTCCGCTCGTAGGTGGCGTACTCAAAGACAGCACGCCACACCGCTCCGAGCCCTGGTTGGGAATTGCTATATGCTGTTGAATGGGCGTTGTAGTCACTGCTTGCTGTCAGAATGCCGCAGCCCGAGCAAATGTTCAACACGGTGCCATCGTCCTGAATTGTGGCCAGCAGTCCAGCCCAGGCGTGCTGGATGTAAGCGTCCAGCTCATGCGCCTCATACACGCCAAGCTTGACGGCGCGCAGCATACTGATCAAAACCATGGCCGTCACGCTCGTCTCCTCAAACGTTGTTGTGTCGTTTAAAACCTACACCGCACCACCAGCGGAACACGCGCACCCCAGCCCCCATCGTGAGCAAAGGGTTGTGACGTGCGTGCCAAGGATGATGAGCGTACCTGGTGCCAACGACCTGAGGCCGCTTGTACTGCCAACATGGCCATGAGATGAGACCGATACTGGGCCGTCAGCCGAGCACGGAGCTCATGGCTTGCGTTGACGCTTAGCATTGCGTCAAGGGTCTGCAGCAAACAATCACCACGACATTGGGGAGCCCAGCCATGATTCCATGCCACGGTCGCTCTGCTAAACGCCCACCTGGCCTTGGTGTCTAAATACAGGCCGAACCTACCTCCATGTAGGCCACAAGGACCCACCCGTTGGCGCGGCCCCACTTGCAGCAGGACACCGAAGCCGTGGCGGTGTTAAAGCCGTGAAACATCAGGCCATCCCCTGTACCAACGCCACCGTGCTGGCCCCGATCCTGGAGCATGTCTGATTGAGGGAAAAGCTTCATCAGACCGAGGATCGTAGCGCACTTTTGCCACAGGGTAGTGGAAGGTAGGTCGCGCGAGCTGGTTGGACGTACCAGCGTAGGTCAGCTGCATGTGCGCAGCCATGGAAACAAAATCATTGCTTTGAGTAGCCTTGGCGTAGCGCGATAAGACTGTCAATCCCATAAACTGGTCATCTGCAGTTTCAAGGGGGTAGTTGTGTGAGGTGTCACCTGTGAGGGAATGCCCCAAAGACCTTCCCAAAATCTGTAACGAGCTCGTTGGCTACAGGGCCTGCATGGGCGCGGATCTGGCGAACCGACCTGCCCAGACAAAAGAAGGCCCATTGCTCACTTGCCCAGACCAGCCTTCAAAACGGGAAAAGCATCGCGCCGTATCGTTGAGGCGGTAGGGGTACGGTAAAATGTACTAGCCACCAGTCAAACCAGATCATAAACCAGTGCAATCAGCATGAGCGCGACGCTTGATGGACTCCTCAACCCGAACGTGGCACCATGCCATAGAGCCGAGCGTGATCTTCAGAGAGGCCGCGCCCCAGACAAGCTCTACCTCGTCGATGATGCCGCGAATGACAACGGCATCATTTGCGTTGCCAAACCCATAACTTTGGCGGGTGAGGTAGGCAATGGGGAACAGGCCGATCCGATCACCGACGGCATGATCAAAGGCCATAGTGATATTGTTCAAAACGCTATTTGCCACTTGACCGGGCGTCTCCTCAAAGCCATCTAGAAGCTGGTTGAAAAAGGTCGTCCAGTTGGTCCAGCCGTAGTGCTGGGCCAAATCTAGTCCAGTGCTCATCATGATGCCTTGGCCCTGCCAACACCCAAGGTAAAGAAACATCGGAGGGGTCATGCACGATTCAAGTCCTTAGCCCCAATCCCCAGCGCGCCGTGCACCAGACTTCAGCTTGAAAGGCGGCTCGCGCCGCCTTTGCGCGCGCAGCTGAGCGAGCGAAGTTTGGGCTGTTCGGATTCTTGTGAGCGAGCACGTACATAGGCCCACTGCCACATCTTGGCGGTTTCTAGCGCAAAGGCCATGGGAGGTGGGATGCGCCATGAGTGGTATGCATGGCAAAGCAGCGAACCACGATCCAGATCGGGCTGGTTGGCAAACTGAGCTGAGCTGAGGCTGTCATGACACTCACTCACCGGGCTGCAACGCAGCTGCGTACATCAGCGTCTCAGCGACGCGACGGCAGTCAACGCTCTCCTCTTGCCTCATGCCCTGCGTACCGACTGCCGCAGATACCCCCGGCACTACCGCCACCATCAGGCCCAGTGCCATCACCAGCACGAGCAGCCATGGCACCTTGGTCCCACGCCGCAATCGTGACTCATCCATCCTCATCCGCTTGATCATCATCAAAGCGCTCAATGAGACGAAGCACGGAAATTGGACCAGTTTCCCGATCTGCATCTTCCTCCTCCTCAGCAGCGCCTGCCGCACGTCTAAACACTTACAGTTTACCTGCCGTTCCACAACTTTGACATCTTTTCCTGCATTAACTCAGATGTCACCCTGTTTTTTTTGGGGGGGGGTTTGGTTTTTGGCAAAAAAAGTCTGACAAAGCAACAACAACAACAACACAACAACAGCAACAGCACAACAGCAGCTTTTATTTCTTTCATGATGAAGGTGACTATCCGCGCCACGGGCCGCGAGGCCGTCGTCATGGAGCTCGACGCCGACACGACGATTGAGAGTGTCAAGGTGTTGCTCGAGGTTGAGTTGGACATTGCCATGGACCGTTTCATTTTGGTCAAGACGGACGGCACGCTGCTGATAGACGAGGCCACACTTGAGGGGAGTGGTTTGAGCGGCCAGGTCGAGCTGCGGCTCGGCATTGATGCACCTCCCAGTGTTGCCACGTCAGGCTCGGCACCGAGTCGCTCAGCTCATGCTCCAGCCGGGAGCTCAGGTGCCGCGGCTGGGTCGAGTGCAGGGGCCAATCCAGATTTTAGTAAGCTGATTCAGAGCTTGGTGGCCAGCACGGCGGGGCAGATTGGCGGCGGGGCAGGTGCGCGACGACCCCAAGCCACAGGAGTGCCGCCTGCGGCGGTTACCCAGTTTCGCCAACGCCTCTTGAACAATCCCTATGAGCTATCCCAGTACCGCGTCAACCATCCCGACGTTGCCGACGCCGTGGTGCAGAACGATACGGCCAAAATCGCCGAGTTTCTTAATCGCGTCCATCGCCTTCAGAAGGACCGCGAGGATGAGCTGCGTTCCCTGGAACGGCGAGCCGCCGCAAATCCCATGGACGTGGAGGTGCAGCGTCGAATTGAGGAGCTCATTCAGCTCGAGAATATCGAGCGGAACCGCCAGGACGCCATTGAATACATGCCAGAGAGCTTCGGTACAGTTATCATGCTATACATTAACATGCGCATCAACGGTCATGCTGTGCGGGCGTTTGTGGACTCGGGCGCTCAGATGACCATCATGAGCTCAACGTGCGCCGATCGTTGTGGCCTCTCACGCTTTATGGACAAGCGCTACTCGGGCATGGCCGTGGGCGTGGGCCAACAACGCATCTTGGGTCGCATTCACATGACCGACATTGAGATTGCCGGAGCCTATCTTCCTACCTCCTTTTCTGTCCTGGAGAAGCAACCCATGGATGTCCTCCTGGGCCTGGACATGCTCAAGCGCCATCAATGCGTCCTGGACCTTCGCCGAGGCGTCCTGGTCATTGGCACGACGGGCGCGGAAACGCCTTTTCTTGGCGAAAGCGAAATCCCTCGTCAGGAACGCACTGAAACCGAAGAGGCCTCCAAAGCCAGTTCCAGCTAGTATGCTCATTAACGTGGCCGTCATGCCCTGAGGGCTGTGTGAAACTTGTCAACCCAATTGAATTGCAAGTGTCAACACGTGAAGCTTTTACCTCCCTGCTGTCTGTTGACGTTTGACGTTGCTCCGTCCCCATCCATCACGCTTGTCTGGCTCTCTGCTTGTGTTTTGTGGCGAGGGCGCTTGATGTTTTCTGAACATCGAGGTGACGTGGGGGAAGGGAACGAGCCGACAAGCTTCAAACAAAAATAAGATTCATGACAACTTATCAGATCACATGATGACTGGCATTAGCGCATGGCGTCCCCAAAAGTCCCCTGGTCTCAGACCAGAGAACAGGCTGGAGTACAGTGATCGTCGAGCAAGGCATTAGCAGCAATCGCAGCAGTCACACCCGCAGCACGCATCGCCATCGGTCTTGTCACAGCACTGGCAACAGTCGCAAATATCGGAAACACTGCAAGACGTGCAAAGGCAGCAGCAGGCCAGCCCACAGAGAAAGTCGGACGTCTCGCAACCACACGCCTCCAATGCCCAGATTGCACCCAGCAGGGAGAAGAGAAGTGGTGGGATCGCACACACCACCCCAACAATATACACGCCAGCCCGCTCCGCCGCACTGCCAGAATGAGAAGTTACGCATGAGTTTTGGACCACGCAGATAATGTACGAGCCAGACACCAGCCTATCAGCACCACGCGTGCCGCATGCTCATAAGGACGGGCGACGAGTGGACACACCTGAAATCCAGCATATGTGACAGCTCGCTTGAAGCGAGGTAAATCAGCGGTGGGGCAAACACGATGCCCACAAGGAGGAGAAGGATGAAAAATGTGTTAAAGAAGCACAGATGCAACTCTTCATGAGCCTCCTGCCATGACGCAGCGACATGAGTGCGAGTGCTGCGGAGCATTCGAACCCCCATTCAACCGCAGATGTCTGAGCCAGCCGGTGCACCGCCCAGACACACCTTTGTGCGTAATAACTGAATGATGACATCCACGACCAAAACGGTAAAAGTCAGACCTGTGGCCACAAGACTGTGGCAATGCAGCACGGACCAGGTACCCCCAAGAGTGCGTCCATGTAAGGTGAAGGCAGGTGGAACGTGCAACAACCCCGTGTACATGCAAAGATACACGATGGACAAAAACAAAAAGATAAAACACGGGTTCTGTCGCACCTTATTACAATGGCTTGATTTGAGCCACCGCTTCGCGCAAAGCACTCGCGGCCGTCACCGACACAGGCTGAGCAGCGTAGACCATCATCATTATAGACGAGGATGGCATAACGCATGAGGATGAAGAGTTGGGGCAAGTCTTCCAGAATCAAGAAGATGACGCGCAAATGAAGGACACGGATAAATTTCTATTGCGGCATCAAAGCACCCAGCAAGATCCAAGGTGAGATCAAGTGTGCGTGGTCACACTTTTATGCTGGTGCAGCCCGTGTCCGATGAAAGATTGCATCGTGTGGCTTGGTTGGCCAAAAAGGGGTGAGCGCCAAGGCAGATACTCACGCGAAAAGCATTGGAGGCAATCATGCCCTTATTGCGGTGGTCGGCCATGGTCTCAACACGATGCCCTGTCTCCGGGTCGAAGCGACGATTGACGGAAGACAGGGCCCCCTTGCGCTTTTGCGTGGTGGGCTGGGTCTCTATGGAGGTGACTACCGTGCCATCGGTCGACGACGAGCTCGGCTGCGGGTTGGGTGGCACAAGTGCAGCAGGCATAAGGCGCTCGGGGCATTGGGATCAGAACCAAACTCGAAGGAAGGCCGTACTGACCTGAACACTAATGACGCCCTGACTGGTGGCTTGGTCGGTGGCGTGGGTCATTTCAAGATCCTCCTCGGCCGTGGGCTCATGCATGATTTGGCGCAGCAGATGGATGATGTAGAAGATGGTGAATGGCAGCAGAATGCAATTGAGCACGAGGGAGGCCCAGCGCGTTTCATTGAGTTCATCGTGCAGGTGATCGAAGCGACCGTAGTCCCAGGTGTAGTTGCAGGTGTCCCCCTGCTTGTTCACATGAACCGTCTCATACGCGAGGCAGACATCGCCGACGCCGGGTGTATCGGCAAACTGTAAGCTGTCGCAAAGGGGATCGCTGCTCAATGGAGTAGTACAATGGGTGGTGTTGACGCAGAGGCAAGAGCAGGTTGGCCGCGACGTCACAGGCTCGACCTTTCGATACTTTTGCACGTCCTCAACCAGCGTGCGATAGACGTTCCAATCAGTGGCAATGTTGAAGAGGATAAAGGACACCGCCAGCAGGTTGAAGACCAGCTTAGCTGATACCATGATGCCGGTGCTCAAGATCAGAGGTCAGGCATCAAAGTCACGCTCTCCTCAAGCGCCGACAGGGTGCGTGAGCACGGTTGACCTGGAAGATCACCGGCACTGATTGCCTGTTCAATATGAAGGCTGAGGCTGCGGTGAAGAAAAGGGGCGGCGCCCGAGAGCAAGAGTGGCAAAGTGAGATCAAACGCCTTCAAATTCGAGCAATCCACCGCAACAGCCCGTGCTTTTCTGATGGACGGGTTGCTGGCCCTATATGTCAGTCAAGGCAATGCCATATCAAAGACAGCCAACCTGCCAACGCCACCCCACCGCCCTCGGCAGCGCGCGCTCCACAAACACAAGGAAAAAAAAAAACAAGCCAGCTCACGTTAGATTGAAGGGGTTGATTTGAAAATGTGTTGCGACTGCTCGCCGGCGTAACTTTGTCAGACTGGACTATAATTAGAGGCAAACCACCCCCCAAAAGTAGACGAGCGTGAATATGTCAGCATAAACAGCAGGTACGAAAGGTACGAAAGGTACTGCTCTTTCTTACACTACGTCTTTATTGAAGTCTGCATTTACTCTCCGAATCTCTGCATCTGGTTGTTGCTCCACCAGCAGAACGCAGCACACACGAGGTCATGTCGTCGGGCATTTCTCCCTTCTGCTACCGTTCAACGTGTGGCGCTCTGCTCTGATTGGTCTTGGTCGGATCCCCAGCGTGACTCGAGCCTCTTCCTGCTTTTCCACCGCACTTTTTACCACGAGCTGGATGGAGCCTGCTGCCAAGCGTCCCAACAGCACCATGGTCAAGATCGGCACCCACGATGGAACTTTCCACTGTGACGAAGCTTTGGCCTGCTTCCTCCTGAAGCGTCTTCCCGAGTACCAGGTCGGTCGAATGAAGGGCAGCCGCCTCCTCTCTGATCCCGCACACATTTAGCTGACGGAAGATTTGTGGTCTAGGATGCTGAGATCGTGCGCACCCGTGACTTGGAGAAACTCAAGGCATGCGACATTGTGGTCGATGTGGGCGCCGTCTTCGACCCCGCCACCCACCGCTACGACCATCACCAGCGGTTGGCACCTCGTTCCCTAGCTCTCGGTGGTCCTCCTGCTTTGGCTTGCACCGCCCCTCCTTCACTCATCGCCCCCATCGTGTAGTGAATTCCAGGAGACGATGACCACGCTCTCTGGCGGCAAGTACCGATGGTCCACTCGTCTCAGCAGTGCCGGTCTGGTGTACTACCACTTTGGCAAGGCCATTATTGCGGCCATTCTGCCCGATGCCTCGGCGGAACAGATCGATACCCTCTTTTCCAAGATGTACGGTGGCTTTGTTGAGGAGATTGATGCTGTCGACAACGGCGTGTCCCAGTATGAGGAGGGCTCCCCCAAGTACGGTCCTCTCTTGGTTTCTTTTTTTTTTGAGTTCTCAGGCTGCACCAGGGCTACCGCGATGTAGTCTCAGCGTTTTTCAAGGTCCCACCGCGGCTCCTGCATTTCTCTGCCATCTGGCTCATGCACGTGGATGGTGGCTCAGGTATCACATTGGCTCGACTGTGAGCACGCGTGTGGGCCGCATCAATCCGTCTTGGAAGGAAACCGACACTGACATGATGGTTTGTCTTTGGCCGCGCTCAAACATGGTGTCTGTTGACCATGCTTCTTCATGTTTGGTGGCTTAACCGTTATTCCTCTTGTTGGTGGTCTTGTTGGTGGTGGTGGTGTTGATGGTAGTGGTGGTGGTGGTGTTGATGCTGTTTGGCTGCTAAACTCGCATGCGTCTCATCCGACCTTTGCTTGACACAGCCTCGCTTTGAGCGAGCCATGGCCCTTGTCGGTGGTGAGTTTGTTGAAGTTCTCAAGAGCTACTACGAATCCTGGCTCCCTGCCCGCGACGTGGTCAAGGAGGCCCTGGAAACTCGTTTCGAGGTACCCATGCCCATTCCTATCACCCCACGATCCTCCTCTTTGCCGCGACACCCTCCCCCATGATGCAACCCAAACACGATGACCGACACCCCAGATTGCGGCTTGAGCTTTACTTTGACTCACTCTCGCTTCAACCCCTGCCTTCGTCTGCAACTCATACTACCGTGCCCTCCGATTGCCTGAACAAAGGTTGATCCCAGCGGCGAGATTATCAAGCTGCCCATCTGGTGCCCTTGGAAATCTCATCTCTACGATCTCGAGGCTGAGATGGGCACTGGTAGGTGGAGCTGCTAGCCGTGCGCTTGGTCTTATCCCGCGTGCAACGTGCACGTCAATTCACACCCCATGCCATGTTCTTGTGCCTGCTAGAGGAGAAGCCAATCAACATCAAGTATGCCCTGTACGTGGACAGCCACAATGCTTGGCGCGTGCTCTGCGCCTCCATTACCCCGGGCTCCTTTGTGTGCCGCAAGGCCCTTCCGGAGGCCTGGCGCGGTCTGCGCGACGCAGATGTACGTAAAACTGTGTACTTGCATCCCCTCTTCTGTGATTCCACCCCATGCTGCCAATCACTGCTGAAGGTCAGGTCCCCATAAGCGTCATGTCTCACCCTGCGTTATCTCCCTGTGTCAGCTCGAAGCCAAGTCGGGCATTGCAGGCGCCACCTTCGTGCACGCCAGTGGCTTTACAGGTGGCAACAAGACTTATGTACGTTGGATGCACTTTTTTTTTTTTTTTTTTTTGCTTTCTTTTACATCCTTTCGACTCGTGGGAACATGCTACGCGACAGGTCAACTATGCCTGACCCCGCTGTGAAATGCTTTGTTATAGGAGGGTGCTTTGGCCATGGCCAAGGCGGGCCTCGAAGCCTAATGAGTGCCGCCAATGTCATTACTGACTGTATCGATGTGTGTGTGTATGTGTGTGTGTGGAGGTGGAGGTGGTTACGATTGTGTGCGGTGTGTGAGTCACTGGGCCTTTTCCTACCTAGCCAATTCTATGAACGAAGAGCACAGTCGGCGTTGATTGTCGCGCAAACAGAGAACGAACAAGGAGGCATAATTGTGTTACAAGAAGACACCAACGGCAGGTACAATTGCAAAACTAGATCTTTGATCTGGTTTGCTCATCTCGAAGGAAGTGAGCACGGCCGTCGAGACCAGCTCGAGCACGGCGTGCATTGGTAACTCTTGAAGAAAGGCATGCAACCCAGGCAAACCGCATCCAGGGGCCAAGCTAGCACTTCATTTCTGGCGAAACCCCTTGGTGGCAATCGCCGACAAGAACTTGAGCTCGCCCTGCCATTCACTACGAGAGATGGGAAAAAAAAGGGGGGAGGGGGGTTAGAGAAAGGACAGCAGGATTACAACACCGGCTGTCCGGCATGAATCGAAATTCTTCGTAACACGAACAAGCGCCTACCTGAGTCGATGGACCACGTCAGCACGAGTCAAATCCGGAGCAACTGCACGAGCATGCGCGCAAAGCATGTCAGATTGGGGAGCGAGACGGACGAGGAGCGCATCGAATTGACCGCAAATGTGAGCAGTGGGCTCCTCTTGGTCATGAATGATGGCATGAGGGGTGTGCCAACAATGAATGTATATAACATACCAAAGCCGCCTTGACTCTTGAACTCGCCGCGATTGGTGTCCAGACGAGAGCGCAGCCCAATGGCGGTTGCAGATTTACCCTGAGATTGCAAGTCGTGACGTTGGCAGGAGTGAATAACTGGACATGACACATGACGCAGGGAAGGGACATGACACCATGACGCAGGGACGCAGCAAACCAACCTTCTCGGCCTCTAGCGCCTGTACCTCTTGCTCACGCTCATGAAGATATCTGCGTGTGGCACCAAAACAAAACTGAGAAGGGGCACACTGTAGCCCACCCCCTGGCTGAAATAGCGATACAAGCCACGGTCATTGTAAAGGAGTTCATGCGCACCTTTCAATCATGGCGACAACTTCGTGATGCTCGTAATGAGACTGGCCTGGCACAAGTTGCTCCTGAAACCAACGCATCAGGAGAGCTAGGGTTTGCCAAGCAGTCCGTTTTTGGCACGGGTGATCAAGTGAGAGCAGAGCTAGAGTGATTCGAAGGGGTGGAGGAGCCTCAGATTGGGCGTGTTGGTGCAAGCAGGTCAGGCTGCACCTTGCTGATATTCTTTCTGGTTGCTCTGCTTGGCCAATCTGAAGGTGCGGGAATTCAAGCAAAGGAGGGGGCGGGCGGAAGAAGCAATGGTGAGTTGAGAGGCGACAGAACAACGCTGGAAGAAGCAAACCCAGACGCTGTAGAAGGCACTCAAAGGCATAGAAGAGACACTCTGCGCTTGACGCACTCGAACATGCGATCATCGCGATGCAGCTTGGCCGTCATGCGCTTGGCCTTGCGTGAGTGCGGATGAATCAGCTTCCCGTTGGCCTTGACGGCATTTTTGGATTGAGCCTTTCCCGTACGACCCTGATTGATATGGGCAGTGATGCCATCAATGCCAAATTCACCCAAAAGCCAAATTCACCCGAAAGCGTGAGTCTGTCTCATCAGGACAGGGGCACAAGCAGCAGGCCTTTGGTGCGTAGCTCAACTCACCATGTTTGATTGGTTGCAGCAAGCTCCCAGTCACAGCCACAGCTTGGTATGAAGCTCAGCAAGCTTCAACCGCCACACACCTACAGGCCCTGTCAACCCAAGCACCTGGGGAAGAATACCACACCAACTGGCAGCGAAGCAGGACCCAATCGCGGAGAAAATGGCGCTCCTCTGCCGTTCCAAACGCACACACACACGTGTTGGTCGAAGCGGCCGACTGAAGTTGTCAGAGAAAATTGACACAAAAGCCGAAGCATCGTTTGTCTGACATTTCAGTTTTGTGTTGTGCCTGTGCTTGTGCTTGTTGCAATCCCGACCTCCTCCCACGTTGGAAACGCTTTCATCATGTGTGTGTGTGTGTGTCTTTCTCTGTCTCTGTCTCTGTCTCTGTCTCTGTCTCTGTCTCTGTCTCTGTCTCTGTCTCTGTCTCTGTCTCTGTCTCTGTCTCTGTCTCTGTCTCTGTCTCTGTCTCTCTCTGTCTCTGTCTCTGTCTCTGTCTCTCTCTGTCTCTGTCTCTGTCTCTGTCTCAAGCTCTCTCTCTCTCTCTCTCTCTCTCTCTCAAGCTCTCTCAAGCTCTCTCTCAAGCTCTCTCTCAAGCTCTCTCTCTCTCTGTCCTCTCTCTCTCTCTCTCTCTCTTTTTTTCAAACAAGTTTTTGTTTTCGACTCGAACAGGTGTGTGTGAAGGCAGCGGCTCAAATCGCAAAGAGGAGGGCGGCAGGGATATGGAAGCTAGATGCTTGAAAGGCGCAAGAGGCATGGGGCAATGACGTGCCTTGGTTCAACTCATGCTCGCTGATTGACGTGTTCAGGGTGCAAACCGTCAAAAAGTTGAACTGACAAGATGGACTGTGTCAAGACCTACCTCACTGCGGAGCTTCCGCTGTATCTGCAAACCCTGCCCATCCCGGATACGCTGGCCGGCTTTGCTGAGCTGAGCACTGAAGAGATGGTGCAAATTGCTCCCCTCTTTCTTCTTGTCGTCAGCATGGTCCTCATGGTGGTCGTCCACCTCCTGCCCGCCTCTCCTGCCCCGGCCCGAGTCAACACTCAGGTACGAGCTGTCAAGGGGGCAGATTTGAACTGTACGCCGGTATTGCCCTGATCCGCTCCATGTGCTCAACCCCTCGTCGCTTGTTGACACAGATCAAACTCGACGAGGACAAGATTGTGGACAAGGTTGCCGTGAAGGACAAGGAGGTCTATCTCTGCCGCTGCTGGAAGTCGAACAAGTTTCCCTTTTGCGACGGCTCGCACAACGCCCACAACAAGGCCACCGGTGACAACGTTGGCCCCGTGGCGGTGCGCACGGAGGCCCAATAAGCAAGGATCGTCCCGTGACTCTGACTTTGATATTACGAATAGAGTTTTGACTGGACCACTTCTCCTCGTCCGTTTCCCCATCTCCGCTTGGGCCGTGCTCTGACCATCCATTGACATGTAAACGAAAGTTGTAGAATTGATCTGCGACAAAAGCCATGAGACAAAAAAAAGTCAATTTTGACCGCTCAAAAGTGTGCTTCCCAGGGGTCAAGAGCCTGGACAAGAACATCTGGCACAGGCTTGCTCCTACTACACTTGACGTCGCCTTCTAAACACTGCAGCTCTCATCGAACAAACCAACTTGCGATATGCACATAGATGACTCCCGTCGGCCAGGAGAAAGGGTCATCACGCTAAAACTCTAAACTCCATTTGCTATGATATGTGGCAACAGTCTGAAGGCAGAACGTCCCACCGATAATGGTAGGCTGGGCGCAAGCGATATGCACGCTCACATAACCTAGTGCCGTGTGAAGCTTGCATCTACCACGTGCACCCAGCAATCGTGTGATGCATTAGATTATTCGAGGCCGGGCAGCGAGGGCGTGTTCGGGTGAGAACTACCAGCACTGGCTGACCTTGAGGCGCAGTTCATACATGTCAGCGGGTGACCTTTTGTGGAGCACAATGTACTCGTCCAAGCAACCACGCGACTGGTGGTGCACGCCCAACAGCCAGCGTCACAATCACAAGACCAGGACAAATGAGCCACTCAGGACTGTGCAAGAAATGCACGCAGACGAGAGGATGGCATGCCGCCATGCTGCAGTACACTCACCTTCCACTCTGTGTCAAAGCGTTGGTCGTGCCGCCGTGTGATGTTGAGTGGGGACAACCACAAACCTACGCTCACATCCTGCAAGAAAACGGATCAATACGAGCTTGACTGACATGCCGAGGGGTAGTATCGACGACTTGAACGTCGTTGTAACCCACCTCGTTGTTGAATGTGCGGAACTGTGGGCCCATTAGAGCGATAAAAGCCACCAAATCACGCGAAAGGACGTAGCCACCCCCAAGGGCATAGGGAAGATAATGGTCGCACAAGTTCCAGTTCTAAACCACACCCAAAGGGATTGAGTGGCGCCGATATCCTCGAACCATGGACTGCGCATCCTGATCTTGGCAGGAAAGCAAAGCTAAACTGGGGCAACAACCAAAAAGGGAGCATTTTGAACGTACCATTTCCGCATACTTTCCCGAACGCTTGACGGGAGCGCGCCCATCAAAATAACCCCAATAGTAGCTGCAGAACACCAAAAGTATGAATGGATAAGTGCAGAGCAACATGGAAAAAAAAAAGGCACCGCTAGCAAGATGAGCAAAAGATTCAGATGATGGCGACGGTGCCAGCCTCTCGGAGAAGAGAAAGATGGTGACGATGGTGGCAAGCACAAGAGCCCAACCGGAGGCAGGAACATAATCATACGCACGAAGTAGACTCTGGGCGTGCGAGTAGCTCATCAATCATTTGCTCTACGCGTAAAAATGTATCGTCGTCGCCCTGAATTGTCCAGATTGTATTCAGCATGGTCACCATTTCCGTGAGCACCAGCAACAGCCATCATTCAGGCGTGACTTTGCACCAAGTGTACCCAAAAAGTCAAGCTCGAAGGACTTGCCTTGAAAATGTAGCGTGGGCGTAGGGTGGGATGGCGATCAATCCAAGTCATCGCTGCCAGGACCTTGGCTGTCAATTTACCAAAGCTTTCCGAGATGTCGGGTAAAAGAACGAGATCAGCGTGCTTCTCGTTCTCGGCTGTCAAGTTGGCGTGCAGCTCTGGACTCAGGCCATGAACGCCAATGAAAAAGCCATATCGATGCCGCCTGCATAAACGCCGCGGCATGTGAGAGGGACCGTGGAGTGACAGAAGCGCTGTAGAAGAAGGTGGTGCAAGTTGGCGAGTCTAGCAAAAGGTCAATCAAAGTTGTTTGAGCCCTAACGTGGTACATACGTGGGAGATTGGTGTTGAGCCCAGCTGACACGCACAGCTTGGCGCTCAGCCAGGTTCGTCGGTGCTGACACCAAAAGTGAGAAGAGCACGGTCGGCTCTTCAACCTCCACGTCCTGATGAGTTGGTGTACATCGCACAGTGAGTCGTAATGCATTCATGACTAGCAATATGAAACCATCATGGTGCGCAGCAGGAGCAGCTGCTGCTGCCGACATCAACTCGGCACCAGCCCCGGCATTGGGACCGGCATCTCACCAGCGGCTTGGCATCAACAACGTATCGGCCTCCAGGCTCGTCCAAGCAGACAAAGTATAGAATAAACACGCTAGAGGCCAGCATCAGAAGCGCTCCCAACAACTGCGGGTCCCTTCTGATCATGATGGCCCGTGTCACAGACAGGAGGCCCAGCCGATCCGGCCCAGGCGTGTCCGTCCTGCCTTCAGCATGGAGAAAAAAAAACGACTCGGTGTGTGTGTCCGTGTGTGTGTGTGTGTGTGTCTCTCTCTCACCTCTCTCTCTCTCTCTCTCTCTCTCTCTCACCGTTTTTCTGACAAATCGGGTTACTTTATCTGACATTTGTTGCTGAAGCAGCAAGGAGGGGTCGTCACAAGCGGTGGAGCTCTCTCGTCCTTCTGCACGTGAGTAAGTACGCGGTGCCGGTGGTGGCGTGAGGGAAGGAGGGTTGGCGCCCCTTGAGCACCCGGCGATCGTGGGTGAAGATGTGGGGGGAAGCGGGGGGTTCTGAAGGCTTGGATGTATGGACTGGTTTGTGTCAAAGCTTATTCTCGCCCGTGGCGTTGGGATAGAAACAAGCCGATCAATCGGATCATGTGGCGACGTCTGGCAGTGGCGAGTCGGCCAATTGGCCGATCGCGGCCATGTCTGGTCCGTGCCGTGGCTGAGCAGCGTCGCAGCTCACATGCCACCCAACAAGCCTACTTTCGCCAAGTATGCTGGCCCCGACTGCTGCCAAATCACCGTGCTTTTCTTTCCTTTTTTTTTTTTTTTTCTGCCAGGGGGCATAGCACAAGAGCAAGCGCACGCGCAAGCTAAAGGAAGGCGGAAGAAGCAGGAGAGAGACGCAGAGAGTGGCCTGTTTGCTGTGGTTTTTTTTTTTTGCCTTTTAAAGCCGCAGGCATGGGTGCATAGCGCGCTGACTGCCTCACCTTTTGATTTTTGCTCGACGTGTACATTCAGTCTTCCCGAAGCTCGCCAAGCGAGGGATCTTTAGACCAAGTTGCACAGCACGTGGCAGCTGCAGATGCAAAGGCTATCCAACACTGGTTGCGCACCTGCGACACGGCCACCCGCAACAAGCTGGCTCAAGGCTTGGTCAGCCTGCTGGACGAAGCAGATCGCAAATCGATAGACGGCATTTTTCACACGATTGACAAGAACAAGGATGGCGTCATCAGTGCCAGGTCCGTTCTGCCGGTGGCTATGCGGGGCCAGACTGAGCCTGGCACTGCCTCTCTGCACAGCTCACCATGGCTTGTTCACACGCATGTGGTTAGTGAGTTTACAGAGTGGTACGCTCACAAGACAGCTTCCATCGTGTCAGATCCACCTACCCGGCGTCAGGTAGGCGCCGCGCTTGATTCGCGTCTGCTAGTCATGTCACGTGTCCGCACGAGAACGACGCGCCAGTGGCAGCAACCACCTGCACGTGTTCTATGAGTGGTCTCATCTGTGCCTGCTTCTTAGCTATGGTACGTGGGACTGGCCCAGATGGTCCCAATGATTGGTTTCGGCTTTTGTGATAACTTTATCATGATCGCAGCTGGTGAGTAGCCCTGCCCCCCCGCACACACAGCACCAACCCTTGGCAAGAAGACCTGCAGACTAGGCGACATGCCGCCTAGTCTGTATACACCTGCTTCTTCTCAAATAATGCATTGAATACCAACAGGAGAGAGCATCGATGCTAGTATTGGAAGTACCTTCCACATCTCGACGATGGTACATGCTGAAGACATGCTCGCGCAGCCAGCTTTGCAGCCTTTTCGCCTGGCCTCAACTAACCAGCTTGCCCTGTCTAGGCGGCGGCTGGCTTGGGCAACTTGATCTCAGATGTCGTCGGCCTCGGTCTAAGCAACACCATTGAGGTATGGCATTGTCTCTGTACTTTTACGCCTGTTGCGCTGCGCCTCACGGCCTGTTCCTCGCCTGTACCTCAGCGTTTCTCCCATCGCCTGGGCATTCCGGACCCCGAGCTGAGCGACAACCAGCGTGAACACAAGCACACGCGCTGGACCTCGTCCATTTTTAGCATGTTGGGCATCATCCTGGGCTGTCTCTTGGGCATGGTGCCCCTGCTGCTCTTTGATGAAGATAAGAAGGTATCACACAATCGCCGATTCCTGCTCCGATTTCACAGCCACACTTTGATGGGTTGGCAGCAAGTTTGCAGCGACTAGCCAATGGTGAATAGCCATTCAAGACTGACACCATCTCGCGCGACGCATGCTTGCTTCTTTATTCTGCCTTCTACTAGGAGGCCAAGAAACTGTTTAACGAACTTGGAGGAGAAAGTAAGGGCTACCTGACCATCAATGACATTCGCAAGGTCACCCGAGAACTCAACATCACCGTCACTGAGGTTGGTGACGTTGCTTGTCGAATGCCATCTGTCCGCACAACGTGCCTCAAGTGAAACCCTCCTCCTGTGTTGCCGTGCAGGAGGAGCTTGAACGACTCTTGCGCAACAACGATGTGAATCATGATAGCAAGATTCAATTTGAAGAGTTTTACGCCATTCTTCTACGTCTACGCCAATAGTCTCGACGGGAAGCATTGCTACTCATCCCGCTTCTCTCAATCTGCCCTTTCCCCTCTCATCTGCCGTGCTCAAGCAAGCGCGAGTACGCAACCGTGGCCTGAGGCCAGCATGAAGCATGAAGCATGATCAGCGCAGGTTCGAGGGCCAGTGATGGCCGAGCCATATGGAGAGCCATGAGGCTGCCTGATGAAGTGAGCTGTGCCCACCCGCTCCGGACATGACTCAAATCGAAATGACATTGTGAGAAATTCAACTTTATCGTGGTTTAATTTTCACTCACACAACCACAGTGACACGGACAAGCGATGTGCAAACTGTTCGCAAGCCACGAGAGACGCGGCGTGGCATTTGAAACAGAGTGGCATCATCAAGTCACACACATGGAAAACGCAGCACCACACAGGACAGCACGCTCCGGGGCTGGCACACCAGTTCCTCACGCTGAAACATTGTCCTTGCTTCGCACCAAAACGAGGTATCTCAGGCGAATGCGCGTTGAGTCAAAGACAATGTATTCCGAGTGGTGCAGGGTGGCATCGCTGTTGGCCACGTGCTCCAAGGGCCCCATCGCCAAGCGAGCGCCATCCCAAGTCGCAATGGCCTATACCAACGAACAAGGATGACGTCGGGAGATGAGCCAAAAATAATAAATGAGCATGCCCCATGGCATGCGTAGACGCGAGGCAGCACGCAGCGTGTGACAACAGAACATGGCGGAATCATGTACCCACCTTGCTAGGGCGGGTTTGGCCCACACCCTGGATCGAATTGCACCCGCCTTGCGGTGGCTCCGATTGCACACTTGTGCGCTGCTCCACAGTTCCCAATGCCACCTGTCAAGAAGCAGGTTTGATAATCAGGATTCATAGACAGCTCATCCACTTACTTCATTGGCCAAAGCTCATGGCTCAACCACAACAACGTATCATAATAATAAAATAAAAAAAGAAAGAAAAAAAGACGAGTAGAAGAGACAGCCACACCTCGGCAAGAAACAGGCAGGCGTGCTTGCTTGCTGGTGACGAGCCGTGAGCAAAAGAAGTGTAACCAAAGCTCTTGGTCCAAACATCGGCAAAGTACACGCCTTTGCCGAAGGCATGGCCAGTGGTGAACGCTGAAGGTGGTGCACAACGCAGGCCTATACCATCGCGACCAAGGAGCAATGAGACACGGACATCAGACAACAGGTCATCAAGGGAATGGGAAAAAAAAAAAAAAAAAAAAAAAAAAAAAAAAAAAAAAAAAAAAGTCGTACCTTCCACTAGGATACCCGGGACGTTTACCGAGTTGGTGCCGTGCCAGAGCAGGCTGCGCGCCGATTGTGCATGAGGAGCAAAAGCCTCATCTTCGCCGCGACGATTGATGGCAAAGACAGCACACGGCTCCACATCCTGCTGTCCTGGAATGGATTCGAAATGGGCCAATACGGCCTTGAAGGTATCCGTGGCCCGGTCCAGGGGCTCGATGCTGCAGCCCGTCAAGGCCAGAGCCGTCTCATAGGGTTTGGCCTGAGTCGACTGCGTGAGGTGCCGAGTAACGAGCAGCACGTCGGCAGCCCGGTTCTGAACATGCACACGGTTGAGCATATCAACAATGCCGCGCACGGCGGCATCGTCCTTAATCTTGAGCTTGTTGCCATAGCTGTGTCGGCCCGAGGGCGTGCTGAAGGGAACCTTGAGGTAGAGATCGTTCGTGAGCTCCAACACCTTGTTGTTCTGCGCAGAGATGGCGTTCATGTCGGGGACGGGCAAGCGCTGCAAGTCAGCCACCTTGGCCAAGACCTTGGAGATCTCTTCGAGAATGGCCAGGGCCTCCTGCACCTGCTTGCGCGGTGCCACACCACCAAAGGGTAGCTCAAACCCGCTGGCATCGTCCACAAGGCTATGCTGTAGCACCTCATAGTCCAGAATACACTGCAGCAACAGGGTCAGGCGCGCGTCCATAACCTTGGCAGTCGGGGCCTTGTACTGGTCGAACCGAGTCAAAGCCAATGTCGCCCGTTGCCGATCGGCCAGAGACGACGAGTCGAGTCGCTGCAACATGTATTTGCCCTTGACGTGCTGGAACTGATGACGCTCTGCCCAATTATTGCCTGTCTTGCTGCGAAAGATCTATGCCACGACCATGACCACAAGGCACCCTCATGAATACCAACATCGGGCTTGAAGCCTCTGCATTGTGATGCGCGCGCGCGCGTGCACGGCATACCTTTTCAAACTCCTTGCAGGCCTCTTCCTCTGACGGAAAGGGCGTGCGTTGGAATTGACCATCATCGCCGATTCGGCCCCAACGTGTCCAAAGAATGTACAACTCCTAGACCACCAGCGTCAAAGCAATCCCCGTGAGCAAGTCGTCGGCCCTCGCTTCAAGGCCGAGCAAGACAGTGTCTTGCATGAATGAATGAATTGAGACCAACGAGTGCAACAAACAACCAAAAAAAAAAAAAAAAAAAAAAAAAAAAAGAAGAAGAAGAAGAAGAAGAAGAAGAAGAAGAAGAAGAAGAAGAAGAAGAAGAAGAAGAAGAAGAAGAAGAGAGAGAGCCCCACAAAAGGCACAGATCTCCCGTAGTCCTGTACGCCCCCGCCGCCCAAACTCGTCAAGTGGAGAAAAGAACCAACCTGGACCGTGTTGTGGATAACCTGCATCCGGTAAAAGTCGTTGCGCCCCATCCATCCATAGGCTACGTCAGTAATGGTCAGCTTGACGTCGTAAAACTCGCCATCTTCACCGTGCACCAGCTGTCCCAAGTCCTGGAGCTGGGAGAGGGGATCCACCTCGTGTTTCGCCCCAAGCTCGGGCTCCGTGCCCTCGAGTGCCATCAGAGCCTCGTCCGACTTGATGGTCAGGTTTGGATCCGTACTGGGTGGGCCTGGACGCGCCTCAACCACCCGCTCCGGCGTCGATGCCGGTGCTGTGCAGGATACGCCCATCTGCTGCAAGCGATCCAAGGTCCACGCATCTGCGCGCTGGCCCACGGCCGAAAGGAAGAGCGGCTCCTTCAGCGACACGTCATGAGCCATGAGCCATTCAATCAGCGGCACCACGTCGGTGCACCCAAAGCCGTTCACCTCTGCCGGAAGGATCACGTCGGCCAAGCTGCGCTTTTCATAAACCAGGCTGAGCGGCAAAGGATGTCCGCAGGCCTCGGCCAGCTGGCGCACGACCTGCACGCCAGTCAGACCCACCTTGGGGTCAGCCACCAGAGCCCAGAACACCGGCTGGTCACGCTCGGCGCAGATATCGTACGACATGTGGCGCTGCAGCAGCTGTACCAAGACTGAGAAGACGGGGCTGTGTTTTTGCCCCGAGCTCCACGCCTGAACGTCGTTACCCGCCTGTGTCAGCTCATGGGTCACATCAAAGGGCTTGCGTGTGGCGATCTGCGCCGCAGCCGTCAGAACGCGGGTAAAAGGGGGCAGGCGCATCACAGCCTGGTCCTCGGGTGCCGCTTCGGGATCGACAAAAACATCGGTGCTCGGCACTTGGGCCCAGGAGTCAATGTCAACGTCGGCCGATGCTGAGAGCAGGAGGCACAGCACGTGGGGTTGGATGCGACGGTTCTTGAAAACGTGCATGAGAGCGTCACAGCCATCGGTGTCACGCAAGGTCAGGTCGAGGCCTTGCGACACGCAAAGCTGCACGTAATCGGCGTGCTGGCGATAGCAGGCCAAGTGCAGAGTGGTTTGCCCGTGCGCATTGCAGGCATCCAGGCTATAGCCGTACTTGGCCAAAAGGGTTTGCAACAGCAGCAAGGACTTGTTGGTGGCCCCCGTGGCGCCCACAAGAATGGCAGCCAGTGAGTTACCAGCCTCATCCTGCAGGTTGACGACCTTGGTGGGGTCGCTTTTGCGAATGAGCGCCGACGCCAGCTCAAAAGAGTTGGCGCGGACGGCGTCCTTGAACGCAGAGACGATGTCCAAACCACGCTGCATGAGAATGTAAGCCAATCCCTTGTAACCCTTGCGCGCCACCAGGGAAAAGTTGCCCTCGGCCACCTTGGTCACCTCATAGTGCTTGGCGACAAAGCAAGCCTTGTCAGCCTGGCTACCACCGGCGCTCGCGTGGTCATCATTGTCACCGTCGTCATCCGCCTCGTCCCCGCTGCCATCGGCATCATCGGCTGATCCGGAGACGTCGCGCTCCGTCACGGTGCGATAAGTCGCGGTTGCGTGCTTGGCATCAATCAGGTCGATGACAAAGGTGGCAAAGTCTGAGTGACCAGCAATGAGCGCGAGCTGGAAGCAGGTGTTGCCGTCCTGATCCATGATGGATGCATCGCTGCCGTGGGCCAACATGTACTTGGCCGTCACTAGGCTGCCATCTTGCGCGGCGTAGTGCAGGGGCGTGCGACCCCAGGCGTCGCGCGCGCCCATGCCCTCATGCATGAGAGGAACCAGATCGCTGATGATGTCAATCGGGTCGCGGCGGTCACGCGAGGTGAGCTCCATCACGGGACCCTGCAGGGGGTTGCGCACAAAGCAATAGTGCAGGGCATTGCGGCCCTGTGAGTCCTGCTGCAGAACATTTGCGCCAGCCTGTATGAGTTGACTCGCCAGCTCAAAATCATCGTAGGTCTTAAAAGCAGCGGTGGCCACGGCCAGGTGCAAAGGCGTGCAACCCATGGTGCCTGGCGCATCAATAGCCACCTTGGCCTCCAACAGAGCAACGGCCATGTCTGCGCGGCCAGCACGAGCAGCCACGTGCAAGGGGGTCTCGCCACGCTCTGTAGCGGCACTGAGATCTGGGCAGCTTTGAACCAACGCATTCCACACACGGACGTCCTTGGCTTGGATGGCAGCGGTCCACACGGAATGACGGAAAACGTTGAGTGCTTGCCAGACGGCAGCCGGTGTTGCTCGACCCACACTCGCCACAATGGCCAGCCGCTCCGCAAAGCTGGCGTCAACGGCATGGGCCACGGCACATACCACGGCCAGATGCAGGGGCGTATAGCGCATCGTGGCAGTCACGGCCTCGGTGGCAGAGGCGTCGTGAGCAAGCAGCAGCTCCACGATGCCTGGATCACCGTGAAAGACGGCATAGTGCAAGGGGGTCTGATGGTAGCGGTCGGGCAACAGCGTGCTCGTTCCAGCTTTCAACATCAAGCGAACGGCGGTCTCAGAGCGCGTCACGCACGCCAGATGCAGGCTTGCAGCACCACCGTGCTTCACCAAGTGCTCGTCGGGCACCCGAAAGTTGAGCGACGAGCGCAGTAGAGCCAAGTGGGGCTCAAACGCTGGGTCCTTGAGCATGAGCGGATGATGAATACGCTTGACAATCTTGCAAACAAAAGCGCGGAGCTCTTCGCGCGACAAGGGCATCAGCTCACCCGTCAGTGCATGGCGAAGGTCCTTCAAGGCTACGGGGGCTTGGGTCTGGCTTCGAGTCCAATAGGGCAGACGATCATACGCCTGCTTGGCCGCCGCGTGGGCCTTGTTGTAGGCCTCTGTGTCACTAATCTCCACGCGCTTGTCAAAGCGGACGGGTAGACCGACACACCAAGTCAAGACCTCGGCGTAGAACTCAGGGTCCTGCAGCGAGCCAACAACAAAGTCACTGCCCCCATTCGCATCCGTGTTGCTTTTTTGTCTGCCGGCCTTTCTGGCCTGCTTGAGCATCGCGACACGTGCTTTGAGGGGGGCTACTTTGGGGCCTGAGGAAGGCCTGAGTTGAAGAGTCGTGGCGAGTGCAGAGCCGTTGGCGCCCGCATTTGCAGTGGCCTCAGCGGCAGTGGAGTCGTGGCTCTGATGGGGAACCTGGAGCAAAAGGGAGTGCAGAGCCGTCTGGCCCGTGGCGGGATCGGCGTAGAGGCTGAGGGCCGCGGCAATGTCCTCGCGGCTGTGCGTCTGCACCAGCCGCCAGCACGCGGTGATGTCCTTCGTCCTGCCTGTCTCGAAGAGCTGATGCAGGAAGGTGCGCTGATCGCCTTCGCCGTGAAGGCGGACTGCACTGGGAAACTGCAGGAGACATTGCACGAGATCGAGGTTGTCGGCCTTAAAGGCGCGAATCAGGATGGTCTCTTCTTTGTTGTTGGCAAGGGTCAGATCGGCGCCCTTGGCCACAAGCAGCTCCACCATTTGGCATTGGATGGCCCTGCCTTTGAGGCCGAGCACAGCCTTGGGTAGCGCAGCAAGAAGGTGCAGGGGTGTATTGCCCTCGAGGTCTTGCAGATTCAAATCGACGTTCTCCCGGGCCAACAGCGCCTCCAAGATGGTGGTGGCTGCCGGGGACACACCGCTGCAGGCCTCATGAATGAGGCCACGACCCTTATTGTCCTTGACCGAGGCATCAACCTCCGGTTTAGCCAGAAGATACATCATGCAATCAATCTGGTTCTTGATGACGGCGATGGCCAGAGGCGTCGTGTTCCAGGCATTGGCGACGCCAATGTTGGCGCCGCATTGCTCGAGGAGCCGCAGGCAGGGCAGCCAGCCGTAGGCCGCAGCAAAATGGAAGGGAGTGTTGCCGGACGAGTCGGCCGCATTCGCGTTGTGACCGGCCAGAAGCAGGTAGTGCACCACGTCCAGGTGCCCATTTTTGGCGGCGTAATGAAGGGCCGTGTACTTGCGCTTGTCGACGGCCTCCAGGTCGCAGCCAGCCGTGTGCAGGGCCTGCACGGTCGAGAGATGACCACGCATGGCAGCCACCATGAGCGCCGTGCGTTTGGAGCTGTCTGGAAAGTCAAGCGGGGCACCAGTGGCGGCAATGGCTTGGATGTTGTCGGTGCGGCCCTCGTAAGCAGCGTAGTGAAGGGGGGTGTGGCCCTTCTTGTCGCGGCTCAGGCCAAATGCCTCCGCGGCCTGGCGCTCGAGGACGCCCTTGGACTTTTTCTTCTGGGGCTCGCCGCTGTCCGCGTCGCCCCCAGCAGCAACTGAGGCAGCGGCGTCAGCCAGCTCGGCCTTGTGCTTGCGGATGACATCGATGAGGCAGCGAACGGTGGAGGGCTGCCCGAAGCGAGCGGCGAGATGCAGCGGGGTACCAGCGCGCTTGTCCATGACGCTGGGTGGCATGCGAAGCTTGAGAAGGTACTCGACATTGGCGCTGCCATAAGGATTGGCAGCGGCATAGTGGATAAGCGTGCGGTCGACCTCATCCTTGATGCTTGTATTGAGTTCGCCCATCTTCAACATGGCCTCAAAGCGATCGGCTGGTGCCAGCGCTGCGGCCATGTGCAAGGCACTGAGATTGTTGCTGGAGGGCAGGCGCTTGGCAACCTGACGCGCGGGCACGCTTTGCAAGGGCGTGGTCGGGTCCAAGGCCATAAAGTGCACCTTGGTCACGCCCATACTAGCACTAGCCGTTTGCTCCACTGCCAGGCGAGCCGCGGCCACGTTTCCTGCTTCGACGGCCATGAAAAGACCAAAGCTCTGCAGCTGGGTGGAAACTTCGGTGCAGCGATTTTGCATGATGGCGCGTGTCGTCTCGTCCAGGTTGCGGGCGCGACAGAAGAGGCGCAGATCCATTGACTGGTTGTAAAAGGGATTAGGCTCGTAGGACCAGCCTTCATCTTCCTGGATAAAGGCCGAGTTGCCCTCTTTGCCTCCCCGCGCAACGCCCACCGCACGCGTGCGGTGATAGTAGGTGTTGCTGCCGACCGAGCCGGTTGAGGTGGAATCGGCAATGGAGTTGGACGGCATGGCCACGCGACCGTCGCTGTTGGCGGCCAGTAACTTGATGAGGGCCTCATGTTGCCCAGTTAGCGCAGCCACGTGGGCTGGACGCGGTCCGCCATCCGGAAAATACATGGCCGTACACGAGGGCACAATCGTCTTGGCATCGATGCACGCTCGCAATAGATGTGCATCCTTGGCCTCAACGGCTGCCAGAGGAGGACAGGGCCATCACATGGCGTGAGGCTGAGCAAAGACGAGCCTCGCGACGACAGGCGACGGTGGCCGGGGACACAAGGGCATGACAAAAAGCAGTCTGAACGAACAGGACGATTGCTAGCGTACCTTGATGAACAAGGCGGTTGCAGGCATCAGCACCGCGCGAGCCGGCCCGGTACACCTGATCGAGGGCGGCGTAACGCAGCGCTTGCTCCTTGGCGGGCAAACCACAGCCACCCTCACCCACGAGGCGAACCTGAAGGTGCCCCGTGCGAACGGTGGGGGCAATGAAGACGGCCCACAATTGGTCGACGGCCGTGATGGTGGTCGTGGCCGACTTGCCACGTGAGATGTGCACTTTGGACGGATCTTCCTCCTCCTCTTCCTTCTTGTTGGCGGCATCACCACTCTTGGCGCCCT
Organism: Monosiga brevicollis MX1; assembly: GCF_000002865.3. Taxonomy (NCBI): domain Eukaryota; class Choanoflagellata; order Craspedida; family Salpingoecidae; genus Monosiga; species Monosiga brevicollis. The sequence goes on from NW_001865042.1 coordinate 847,953, forward strand.
TGCGGCTTCCACTCTTGCTGCGCTTCAGGGCGGGGGTTGGCTCTACCTCTGCCTCTGCCTCTGCCTCTGCCTCTGCCTCTGCCTCTGCCTCTGCCTCTTCACTTGGCTGGGCGGTCGACCCGGCACTAGCCGACCCACCACGGCTGGACATGCGCTTAATGAGGACGGGAAGAGTGCTGCCCTTCTCAAACTGCAGATCAGCCGGCTTATCATTGATCAACACGCTCAATGAGCTGTTCTGTCTCGTGGAGAGAAGTCAAGGGTTCCGGGGGCCGTGGCAACCCCGAAAAGACGTTGGTGATGAGGTCGAGCAGCAAAACAGCAGAAAACGGCAGCAACAGGTCGAAATCGCGCGTCAATCGGGCAGCCCGCTGATCACACGATACGATAAAAACGAGGGGCGGTCTTGGACCAACGAGGGCAGGCAAGGTCTGACCTTGACGACCAAGGCTACCCGATCCGAGGGAGACAACGCCTTGAGGGCTGGACAGATGATGCGCACGGCACCGGCAGTGGTGCTGGGCTCGCCTTCGGCCAGGATGAGCCAGGATTGCTGCCAAGAGGTTGGATCCGAGGTGGTGCATGCAACACGGAGTCAGTTGGTTGACGGTGCCCTGGATAAGCCGAACAAGCAGGGCAAGCAGAACAACGGCCCCGACACGATCCAACGGCGAAGCAGGCAAGGAGACGGGCGAGAACAGAAAAAAAAAACAAGCGGTTTGCTGTCAGCGCAGGCAAGGCCACGCGCGCGAGATCGCACCTGAACCACCGTGTGATTACCAAAGGTGTATTGCTTGTTCAACTGAGAGTTGAGGGCGAGTGAAGTCACACCAATGACGGCGTGGTCATCCGTGACAGCGCTCAAAAGCTGGCAATCGTCCGAGCTGCTCAGGTGCACCTGGTTTGCTCGGCCAGGCTCGGTGAGCGCTAGGCAGATACTGACGGCATTTGGTGTCTTCAGAGCAAGTGGCCTGGGTGTGTTTGCAATACCCACATCGACTTACCTCGAAGCGGCGCTCTTTCTTCTCATTGAGGCCGATGCTGTTGCGTGAACCCAAGAGAGCTCGGCCGGCGGTTCGGCCGCTGATAGAGCTGTGAACCTTGACGAGGGAGGAACGAACGTCAGGCTTTTTGTCGACGTCAACGGCGGCCTCCTCTTCATCCAAAAGAGCCAAGACGGTCGGCGACTGAGTGAATCCAGGCAGGGGGTCAAAGTAGAGCGGGCCCTTGTTCTCGTCTTCACGACTGGGTGGCACGTAGGGAGGCTGAACCCCCGACAGGTCACGCAAGGCCCCAAGGTCGATGCCCATGCTTTGACGTTCGACTGCTCGCTGAACGCGCGCCGCGACCAGCTTTTCTGCTTTGGTACGGGGGGCTGGGCCGGCCGCGATGGCCGACGCAGCAGCCGCTGTTGAAGCGGCCACAGCTGCGGTTGCAGTCATGCCTGAGGTGTCCACTGCAACGCCTAGGCTCAGCGCACCGGCATCGGCACCGCGACCTCGACCGCGACCACGGCCTCGACCTCGGCCTCGACCACGGCCTCGACCTCGGCCACGACCAGTTGCACCCTGCGCTGCATCTGCAGCCTCGGAGGGTTTGTCGTCACTGTCATCCTCGTCCGAAGCACCGGCAGCGGCCGCCGTCCGCTTTGCCCCGCGTCCTCGTCCGCGTCCTCGTCCACGGCCTCGTCCACGGCCACGGCCACGTCCTTGGCCAGCATCGGCACCAGTGCTGTCATCGCCGAGGACAGCAGTGTCATCGGTTGAAACAGTCTCGGGTGCCACAGTCTCGGGTGCCAGGTCCATGGCCTCGGGTTGAGTGGGCTGGGCAGCTTCGGGCTGGGTTGCATCCCCATTCGTCGAAGTCGTCTCAACTTTGACCGCCTTCTTGCCGCTGGTCTTCTTGGTCAGTTTGGGTGTTTCGGCTGAAGCAGTTCGTGACACCGAGGCAGCACGAGAGGCACGGCGCGCTGCAGGTACGGCCTCTTCCTTCAGCCCGGCCGTGGTCTTGGAGGCGGCTTTGGCCCCAGTCTTGAGGGCGGCTTTGGGTGCGGCTTTGGTCTCAGTCTTGGGGGTGGCTTTGGATGCAGACTTGGGGGCGGCTTTGCCCCCAGTCTTGGGAGTGGCTTTCACCTCGCCATTGGCTGCAACTTTGCTGGCCTGACGTGAACCCGCATCAGCAGCACCTGCAGGACTTTCCTGCACAGCAGCGTCGTCTGCGGCGCGTCGACGACTGCTGCGCTTGGTCAAGGCCGGTGTAGAAGCCGTCGCAACTGCACTGTAAAAGGGTTCATCGGCGATCACGGGCAACGAACGGCATGAGATCTCAAGCTCAAGCTCAAGCTCGAAAAGCTGGGACGTGCCTCGCCACTTACTCTGGATCTGACTCTGGTGCCGATACGGCTCTCTTGACGCTTGCGGTACGCCGGCTGGCACGACGTGGCGGCATAGTGCTGTGGTGCTCACGGCGCTATCGGGTGCATACCACAGATGTGGGAAAAAAAAAAAAAAAGTTGAAGCCGGGAACAAAAAACAAGTCCGGCCTCAGTGTGGACCAAGGTATCGACTTGCGGCTTAGCGCGAACTGCATGCAATAGAGAGGGAGAAAAAATGAACAAACCTGAGTCTCGAGGTCTCTGCTGTGATGTGCTCCTCTGCTCTCGGCCTCCCCGATACGGAGATCGAGAGGGCTTTCGTCAACGACGAAAGAGTCGAAGCCTGACAGATGCGAGAAACAAAAATGAGTCAGTACCTCCAACCATCCCAGAATAAAAGCAAGACGTGGAGGTGCAAAGAAAGCAGTGGTCGCCAAACAGGCGCCAACCGTGCAGGCAAAGCAAAGCCAACGAATGGGGCACGGAGCAGGCGAGAGCAGGCGGGAGGAGGCGAGAGCAGGCGAGAGGAAGCGGGAGGAGGGACAGCCAGAAAAAAAAGATCGTTGGATCGCTCACACCAACCAGTGAGGGGAAATGCCATTTCCGTTACAACACAACTCACACACCGAACGCACACAACGAACGCACACACACACATAACACACACAGGGTTTTGTTTTGTTTGATCGGGGGTGTGTGTTATGTTGTTGTGTAGAGGATGACTCACCACACACACACACGAACCCTTTTTATACACCCTCGCTGTCCAACACCCCACACACACACGCACACACACGCACACACATACATCATCCATCACCTTGTGGTTGTGTGTGTGTGTGTGGGAAAACAACAAACACACAAACACACACACACACACACACACACACACACACGCTTTGATGATCCAAAGTTGGAGACTTTGATCAAAAACCTGTCAAAACGAGTTTTTATTGTCATCCTGTCCCCCTCTATTTATAGCGCTATCCAAGTGCCTATTTTCCACCCCCCACGGCCGCCACGATGCCCGAAGACACCAACACCACCAACCTGCAGGCCCATGTGCCCAAACGTAAGTATTGACGGCCTCACTCGGCGGTTTCCGTGCCCCTTTGGACTCTGGTTTGACGGACCGCTTGGGCTCTGATGGGCGAGGACTGAGCGTCACCCTCCTCCCCATCTCTCGCTCGCCTCGTTCCAACCTGCACCTCTTGCAACCCCCATCCACGTGTGACGCATCTCCGCCCGCCCCAAAGCTCATGTCTCCTGTTGTTTCGGGTCTCTCGCTTCTTTCTCGATAGTTGGCAAGGTGCTGGCTGACCCCGCAAAGTAGGCAACCTCCGCTCACGCCTTTGTCCTGATCTTGAGGCCCGCCCCAATATCTTCCCTTCCCTTCCCTTCCCTGGCCTGGTCTTTGGTATTGACCTTTGTCTTGTTGGGTGCTTGGCCTCGTTTCATTTTAGGCCCTTGGCTGAACGTTTTCGCGCGCTCTTCACCCTCCGCAACATTGTCTGCCCAGAATCTGTTCAAGCCATTGCTGCCGGTCTGTCTGCCCATCGCGCGGCCTCTGCTCGTTCCGGTTCACGGCGACGGCCATGAGCTCGACGAGCCTTCTCGGCTCGAAAAGTGTCATGCAGTTTCTGTTTTTCTCATCGCTTTTGTTTCCCACTAGCCTTTGAGGATGATTCCGCCCTCCTGAAGCACGAGTGCGCTTACGTGCTCGGTCAGATGCAGGATCTCAGCGCCATCCCGCTCTTGACCAGCGTTCTCGAGAACAAACAACAGGTAGCATTTTCAGCTTTTGCACGCGGTACCGTCACTTGGCAAGTCGGGCGCAACCGAGTCTTTCACACTCTAGACCTGCCGCTGCTCTGGCCCCTCTTTCAGGATGCCATGGTCCGACACGAAGCTGCCGAGGCCTTGGGTGCCATCGGTGATGCTGAATCAATCGCCGTGCTTACTCGCTTCAAGGATGATGAGTCGGTTGAAGTCGCCGAAACCTGCGAGGTTGGACCGCGCGCTCTTGGACTCCCACATCGAGTCCAACTCGGCTCTCTCCCCGACTCCGGCCCTCCATGTTTGGCGGTATTCTTGTCTCGCTTTTCCTTTTTTTCACTGCTCATCCCTGTGTTGCCCACTTTCAGATTGCGTTGGATCGTATCGCTTTCAAGCAACAGGCAAAGCAGGCTGATGAGCTCTCCCCGTGCGTCATAGATTGTGCTCGCGTGCATGAATTTGTTTTGTTTGGTCTGCTTGGGCGTTGACTCTGTTCTATTCACCTCGTTGTACTTATTTTTGTCTCTCCCTGCCTCTGTTCATACGCTGGTTCCTCCATCCCGCGCGGCCCGCGGTGCAGGTCCGGTGGATACTTGTCCGTGGATCCTGCGCCCCCCGCCCCAGAGGCCGACATCGCCAGCCTGCGCGATCAATATCTGGACACCTCCCGAAGCCTCTTTCAGCGCTATCGTAGCCTCTTTGCCCTCCGCAACATTGGCAACACCGAGGCCGTTGAAGCCATCGTTGAGGGCCTCAACGACTCGAGTGCCCTCTTCCGACACGAAGCCGGTTCGACCACCGTTCCCTGGTTGCTAAGCACACGCCCGCACTTCCTCATCCTCCGCACACACCCGCACCCATTCACGTATTTTTCCCTTGCCGTGTATCCACTCTAGCCTACGTGTTGGGTCAGATGCAGCACCCAGCCTCGGTCACGGGCTTGGCTGAGGTGAGTGCAACTGCGGCGTGCCCTTTTTGCGGGGGGGGGAGAAGGGGGAGGGGGGGTCAGAAAATTGGTTGCCACCAAAGTCGCAACCCTCTCCCTGACCGCGTGCTCACCCACTGTCGCAATTTTCTTTGACAGCGATTGAAGGATGTGTCCGAAAACTACATGGTGCGCCATGAATGTGCGGAAGCGCTTGGCTCAATTGCTTCTGATGAGGTGAGTGCCCTCATGCCAGATTAGATGGCTCCACGCACCAAAGCCCGCTGGCATATGATCCCGCTCACCACCGTCCTTTTTTTTTCTTGGTGTCGTATCTGCAGGTCCTACCCTTGATCAAGGAATTTGCCAAGGACGAGGCAGTGGTGGTCAAGGAAAGCTGCGAAGTTGCACTGGACATGGCTGAGTATGAGGCCTCTGGCGACTTTCAATACGCCAATGCCATCGTGGCCAATGAGGACCAGGACCATGAGTAAACAGCAAAAAGAAAACATTTCCGTGGTGCCATGCCGCGAAACTTCAAAACACGAAACGCAAGACATTTGTTTTGAAAGCGTCCAAGACGCTGATTCAACAACAACCCACTGCCTACATCGACCGAGCGCATCGCCATCCAGCCCTCAATCTCGATGGCTGTGATTCAATAGTGATTCAATGGTAGGTGATGACATCAGCGCCACAGTTTTCAGAGGTGTAGGCGGCGCTTGCCTCTGCGCTTTGACATGTACCATCACTCGTCGCCGATTTCACGATGATGTCTGAGAGGGACCACTTCTGCCAACAAACACCGAACAAAGTTATAGTGCGTGAAAATTGGCAATCAGGCTCAGTTTGATCTGGCAAAACTTTCCCGTCATGTATAGTGCAATTGAATTCGATACTCGAGCGTCAGCCCTACAACCCAGTCGCTCTTTTTTCTTTCTGCTCTGCCACTCTTTCCCGCAGCTTGGGCCGACCTGTTGCCGTGGGCGAAGAAGCATGCTTCCTGGCGACCGCTCTCCCCACCTGTATTTTGCACGGAGAAAAAGAAGGAAAATGTCAATCAACGCTCTGCAGGGACTTGACAGAAGACTATCGTGTTCGATTGGAGAAAACTTGTCGTTCCTATGTAGCTGCACGGCTTGAAACAAGTGACAAGGCTCTGGCTGTCTAGACGAAAATCAGCGTTTGCAACAATACAATGGCCTCCACCCCAGATAGATCCATCAACATGGCGTCCACTTCATCTCTGGTCCCCGCCTGAGAAACCGACAGGTGACAAAGACACCACCAAAGAAAAAAAGCAGGGGCCAAAGCCGCGGTGTGAGTTATCGAAAGAAAACCCCATGACATGTATGTGCACAGCACCAGCATGGGTCAGCCCTCAAACGTACCCGCAGCAGAACGGAGGCACGATAGGCAAAGATGGCGACGGCGAGTAACGCCAAGGGCCGTAACGAATCGAACCCGATGATGCGATCCCACACCAGCAGAACCTATGAGAAGTACAGGAGAAGGATGAGTGCCGTGGCTGAAGCCTGCATCGCCCATGGGTGCATGGTGCACGCCTTGACGGCTGTACCTGTGATACGGGCAAATGGCCTGAAAAGGCTGTCACCATCCACTGAAGCGCCCACGGCAGGGGGCTTGCGCCGATCGACTGCACAATACAGGCATGGTACTCAGCAGATGTTTAAACAAGACCTGCTGCCTCGCATGAGCCTGCCTAGCGCCACGTACCAGCAGATGGTTCCACAGCTCGGGTTGATGCCGTTGCATCAGCGTTTCAAAGAGGTTGCAGAGCGCCAGAATCCCCTGTGGATGTCCAAACAGGTACAGATGAGACACCATCAACCAGGGTGGGTCTAGCACCAATCCCTGCGGCGCACCCACGCACATCTGGTGCCCCGTTGATGGTGAGTAGACGATGCCAGTAGCGGCAGTAAAGCTGACGATGGAGGGCGTAAGCACGCGCCATGTCGTGGGATAAATAAGCCAGGGGTGCCACGAGCAGAGACATGCCGCGCATCAGAACAATGCCACTACAAGGCACATCTCTGCCGTCAACCGCCGGTGATACGTCAGCCTCCAACACCTGGGACGTTGGCAGCTTGTCCAAGCTGCGTCGCCAAGCCAAGCATGAGGTGCTGAACAAGAAATGTGGGGCGATGCCCGATAACAAGCAGCACGGTGGACCGACTTGAGTACGCGACAGATATCCTTGTCATGCAGGAAAGCCACCAGCAGTTCGGAGACTTGATCCTGATATCAGCCAGCCAAGCAACACAACGTGTCAGGCCAGCGAGCACAGCAGCACCGGCACCGAAAAAAAATTTTGCTCTCGCGCGCAGTCGCATCAGAGACAGCAGTGTAGATTCTGACCTGGAATATAAAGTAAACATCACTGAGATTACACAGGAACCGACTCTCGGCTATGGCGAGGCGCTCGCTCAGGGTCGAATACTGAGCAAGCCCAGACCAAAGCTCATTGTATCGCACGGCAAAGTCCGAGAGCTGGTCAAAGCAGAGAGCGTGCATCCAAATGCGGGCTCGAAGGTCGGGCAGACAACCACTAATGTCAACCAGCATCGTTCCACCCGCCATAAGTTAGCACGGTTTGTGATGCAGATCATGTACCTCGGGCTCGCTAAAAGTGGATTGGCAGCGCGAGCGACAAGTTGGCCGCGTACCTGCGACACTGATCTATCAGAGCGGCGAGATCCTGGCGGTCAAGAATATCCTCTGTATCAGCTGCCCGATGTGCTACAAAGGTGGTGTGTTGTGGATTCTGCCACTGATCCTCAATGCCCACCTGCACGGTGGTGGGGTGCAGTTGCGCAAAGGCGCGACGTAGGTCGGCTACACTAGGGACGGCAAAGACGACTTTAATCATGCCCTGTGGCAGCGATGCGGCCAACAGGCCATGGCGAATCCACGCCGTCGGTGCTTGCACGAGCTGGAGTGCGGCAGCTTGGTTGGCCGCTTCAGCCGAGCGAGAGGCTGCGGCCAGAGCTTCGCGGCGCTCAGCCTCGGCTTGCGCCTGCAGAGAGGAGCGTAGCTTTTCGTGTTGATCACGAGCCACCGGAGGCGTGGATTCTTTGAGCGCTTCGGACGCCAGCTTGGCCCGTTGGCTATGCTGGCGCGCCTCGCTGGCATATGCCTGCTCTCGCTGCAAACTAGCTGAATCTGCAAGAATCTCAGACTGAGCTTGAAAGTACCAATTTCTACAGCCCCAGAAGGAAGGCGAAGGCACCTACCAGCCGCTTCTGGGACCTGGTCGAGGGTGGCTGCCGTGCGGCGACCGCCGGGCAAGTAGTTGGGGTTGATGACGGCCACGAGCTCGCGCAACAAGTCCCCCGCGTCACATACGTACATGTTCAAGGCCAGAGGCTCTGAAAAGTCGAGAAGCAAGGACAAACAGGCAAGGAGAACCGCAAGGACAAGGAGATGATACATCAGGTCGTGCCCATTCACATATAGGGCCTTATGCTGCACGAGCCAAACAGTGTGTCTTCGGACCGTGCGTCATGCTATCCAGCAGGCGATCGCGCTGCAAACTGCGCTGCTGCGCCCGGGTATCCGCGATTGGAATGCGATGCTCTCGGGCAATCAAGCCGTAGCGATGCACAAGTTTTGCCTGCCAAGCCCGCTGCAAGCCGTGGGAAGGAGGAGGAAAGGCCGTGACTTGGCTCGTGAGGCCATCTGACGCCGAAACTCACCTGCACCGACAGCACAGGCTTTGCTTGCTTGCACACAGCCTTGTAAGTGATCGCCGCACGCACACACCTGTGCCATGTCAATAAAGTCATAACTGGCTACCAGACTGCGCTGCGGCGCAGATTGTGGGCTTCCAAACTGCTTCAGATTGCGCTCCAACTGCTGGACATCTGGAGACTCCAATGTCAAGGAGAAAGCAAGGTAAAAATTGAGCTGCAAGTAGTGCGATGCAGGCACGGCCGTGATTGCAGCAGGCAAGCAGTACCTTGATCAAGCTGGGCAAGAATTTGATCCAGGGTCAGCGATCCCTTGTCCGTGCTGGAGATGAAGCGTGGGGCATGGTGTTGCTAGTCTCAGCAGGCCGTCGCGTGAGCAAACTCCTCGGATCGAACCGAAAGCAACTGCATCACAACCCAAAAACAAACTCACCAGCCTTCGCAGCTGCCAATACCGTAGCGAGGCCTCTAGCCCACCATCACCACCAGCGCCCGCCATGTCTACCCAGCCTCCAACTCCCGTGCCCCCCCAAGGCGCCCAAACAGTTGTGACAGCCAAAAAAAATATAAATTTAATGAATTCACCCACTCACACACACTCACACACACACACATCTCCCTCTCTCTTCTCTTGCCAACAAACAAATCAGACCGTTAAGTGAGAGGAAGAGCAAAAAAGAAAGGCTCTCAGCCTCACACCCGGATTGTTACGGGGAGGTCGTTACAGTCGTCTCGAACCCGTGACCCTCAGATTAAGAGTCTGATGCTCTACCGACTGAGCTAATGAGGCCTTATGCATGGGTGATTTGTAAGTACATATATAAATACTTGCAATAAAATCATATGCGTGAAACTTCTGACAATGTCATGCCAGTTTTCTGGACGGCGCCACAACACGATGGATCGCGCTGCGTTTGAGGCACGGTTGCAGGGCTATCCGCGGCTGGACAAGCCGAAAGGACACTCCAAGCAGGCGGTGGACTTTGGGGCTCGCACTTTTGAGGTTGAAGCACCTGCGCGTGGGCTTGTGCTTGAGCCAGCGGCAGCTCGTGTGGCCTCTCAGTCGAGGACGTCCGCAACGACAGCCGAGTCGGCTGAAGCCTGCGACAATGATATCGTCTTGCGCGGGCTTCGTCCCGGTCCGCTGGGCTCTTTACGTGTAGCGGTGTGTCTTGGAGCCTTCACCTCGCCGTTGCGTTATTCTTTTGCACTCGTCTCATCTACCCTCTGCCTTGTTCCTTTGCTCTATTTCGCGCCCATACCCTCGGGGCGGACTTCTCAGCGGGGTACTTCGGTCGCGACGGCTCTTGAGCAATGGGTTGCAACTCGGGCGAACCCCCAACATTCGCACCACGTCATTGTGCACAAGGGACGCGTGTTGGCAGGTATGTCCCATGACTCTCTGTTCTATCAAAACATATGCCTCGGTTGCCCCCAGTTCACTTCATGTTCTGACCTCAATCACCGACACCCTTGATAAAATTCTCATCCGCCACCGACCGTCTGCAGAGGATGCTTCCCTGGATGGCAGGAAAGATGTATATGTGCTGCCCCTGAACGCGAACACCGCTCCTGCGGTTGCAGAGACCACGTCCTATAATGTGGTCCGTGCCTCGCCTTGCTCCCTACTTTGCCCTCCCTCCCGCCTTCTCCCCCTTGAATGAGAGATGCGCTGCACGGCCCATGTCGCAGCTCCTTTTTAAGATGCACCGGCCATCTCATCGTTCTTGTTTGTCGTGTCGCCAATTCCGTGCGTGTAGAATGAGTTTTGGCCCATGCTGCAGGCCTTTTGCGATGATGTTTATGGTGATCGCAGTGCAAGCATTGTGCGCCAATTCAAACAGGTGTGCCTTGCATCAATCTTATCGACCGCATCCGCCTTCCACCAACTCACGCCCGGACTCCCCCGCCATGATGGGGTCCCATGCCTCATATCTCGTTAGGATTTCGAAGCACGCCAGCAATGATTGTCATGTATTCTTGTGCATGCTGGTCTTTGGTATGGTGTCGGGCGCTGAACATTGTGTCAAAACATAATTTGAGAGAAAAGAAACGCGGCCGTGTCGATTATGTCTGGCGCACACACCCAAAGATCCCACAGATTCCGACAATCCCGACGATCCCGACGATCCCAAACTATGAATACCAGGTGTACGCTGGTGCCGCCCAATGCTGGTGCGGTGCGTCATGGGCTGAGGCAAGAGGACAGGAAAGAACGACGCTACACCTTTTAGCCCCATGAGTTGGCCTTGTGTTTGGCTTCAAAGAAAAAGCCCGGCGGGACGGGGCCCAGCAACATCTCCCTACCCGAGCACACGGCATCAGGCCACCACGAGTCTGAGACAAACACGAGCAGGGGTGAACCACGCCGGTGGGCATGCATTACGTACGATATCTTCACCCAGTCGTGCGGCCGTTGTGAGGAGAGCAGCGTTTCGAGATCATTGCGGCCCGTGAAGACGGGGGGTCGGTCGTTCATGTGTTGCGGCAGTACCTCCAGTAATCCAGCAGGAATGTACCTGTGCCATGTGATGACAACCCCGACAGGTGTGCGCACCGATGAGTATCGGCAGCCACTGGCCAGACAAAAACGCAACCAAAGGCGAGCGGGAAAGCATGCTATCCGGGCATTTTCACACACCGGCATGTGAAAGAGAGCATTTCCAGCAAAAAGCGGCGAGTCCGCTCAACACCCGCGTGATCAGACCCCCAGTGCTCGAGTCCGTATTTGCAAAATTCTTGCAGCTGCTCAAAGCGCTCCATGGATGAGATATCCCATGTCCTGCGTCAGTAGTGTCCGCAGAGTGAATCCATGCACACGTCATAACCCACGGGCGAACCAGTTTGGTTACGGCGGATTTTGCACGGCTGTGCTGTAACGTGCAGCAGGCAAACACACCGCTGCTCCTTGATTTCCGTGAAGAGCCACGGTTTGATGAGCGCACCCCGAGCGAGCATGACCCCCGAGACCCCCGTGCTGGCCTGATGCTGCACCGCGTGCTCCCAGGAAAGGATATCGCCGTTCCCTATTTCATGTGGCAGACCGCGCCCAACCAGGGTCAACGTTGACTTGTGAGATGGCGCAGGTGGGCAAAGAAAACATGCGCGGAGCAAATCGAGTTTTCGACCACACCAAAAATGGGAAGATCGGGAGCAGCTTCGACGCAGTCCTTGATGTAATCCCAATTGGCGTATTTGGTGTACCGCTGCTGGCGCGAGCGTCCGTGGATCTATGGCATCGCAGTCCCAATCACAACGACGGCAACGTGGAGACTGATTGTCGAGCAGCCGCTCGCGCACGCACCGTCAGAGCTGAGACGCCCCAGCTGCGCATCTCGTGAACCATCTTGTGCGTCGTGGGCCTGTCGCCGTGGACGCCAGTCCGCACTTTGACCGTGATCGGGATTTTGGAGCAAACACGCATGCCTACGTGTGTGCACGATAGCCTCCGCATCAGGGTGTCGCACCTGCAGCGAGCCAGGCGATGAGCCATGCCACATGACACACCTTGCACAATGTCCTTGAGACGCTGGCGTCGGGCAAGCAGAGCACTGCCACAGCCTTTTTGGAAAATTTGATCAATGGGACAACCGCAGTTCAAGTCAATGAAGCTGGCATCTGTTTCCTCACTCAACAGCTCGGCACAGCGTGCCAACATGTCGGGTTGGTTCCCGCAGATCTATGGTGTATGGTCCCAACAAAGGTGGTTGGCTTTCAGGCGTTTGCGACGTGGGTGCGGATGGCAGTGTCGGCAATTGGTAGAGTCTGGGCAGGCAGGGGAAAGCAGAGAAAAACCATTGCGGACCTGAATTCCAAACAAGTCTTCAGACTCGTGTCGCCGCACAAGGGCCCAATCAGACGAGGATCCCTGGGAAGAGAGCAAGTGTTTGGCACAGCTATGCGTGAGCGCTCTCGTTGTGGGTATAAGCAGTGTGACATCTGAAGCCTTGGTGGCTTGTACGCCGTACCTGTAGCAGAGATGAAGCCATGGCCATTTCACTGCACGTGACATCTGCACCAAGGCGCTTGCAGAGGCGCCGAAACGGCAGGTTGCCCACGGTTGTAAGCGGCGCCAGGTAAAGCTTGTTGTGCCAGTCGATCTGCCGAGGAGCATGGATGCGCACAAAGGGTCAACGCGGTGCATGTGTGAGGTTTGACGTGTGGATGCGAACTTGAACAAATTCAAGGCGAATGACCACGCAATGCTCTGACCGTTTTCTTGTCGAGTTCAACCAAGACCCCAATGCGCGTGGTGAGTTCGTCCTCGGTCATGATTTCAAACTCGTCGTTGCGGGCAAAGGTGTAGCGATTTGAGCGGAGCTGCTTGCGCAGATCATTGCTCATAAAGTTTGTTTCTTCCTCTGTCTTGACGTCGGTCGATGGCGCTGCGACGGTGGTCTCGGCCAGCGTAAGTGGGGTGTGGGACTTGTAGTAGCGGCAGGTTATGCCATACTTGCAAGTACCCCCCTGCCGCTTCCAAAATGGACAGGTCCCCTCGAGGTCAGGTCGCTTGTGTTGAAGGTACAGATCTACGCTGTGCTCAAACTTGCAGTGCTCGCGGTGGCACTGCGATGCAATGGCAGCGAGGTCGCCAGGGTGAGATGGTCTTTTTTGTGCAGCTTTCGGACATGCGCAGGGGTGTCAGCGGTGATTGGGGCATGCTGCGCAAGGTGAGCAGGCGGGTGGACGCGTACCGTTTGACCGTGTACAATAGCATGACAGAGCGAGTATGGCTCGCTGGCCGTATCCGTCTGCTTTTTGTGGCGCGTACGCTTTTCGCGGCGTGACGCATTGCCTTTTACACGCTTTTGATCTGGCTCGCCTCGATATTCGCCTGCCTCGCCGTTGCCTTCCTGTGCATGGGCGTCGGCAGGTTCCGGCGTTGTGTTGACGAGATGAGGCCATTCTTTGGCGATAAATGCGTCAATCTGCGCCAGTACAGCTTTGAGGTTGCTGTGGTGCCTGTGTGACATCCATGCGGTTGTGTGTGAGGACGACTGATCAAGGCCGCTTTGCTGACGGACCCCATGACGCGCAGTGCCGCAGCCAGGCCGTACCTCGATGCTACCGGTGCTCGCCCATTGGATGTGGGCATGGTAAACAGGGTCCGGGGGTCGCGTGTGCTTTGCACTGGCACCTGAGATGCGGCGGCTTGCCCTACCGCTGTTACCCCCTTTCCTGCGCCCGTGGACGCATCCTCGGGGGTCGCACCAAACCGGGAGAGCGTTCCTCCCATGACGACTGTTTCGATGGCGCACACGACAAAAATTACATCTCTCCGGTTTGACGAAACACACGTGTGTGTGTGTGTGTGTGTGTGTGTATGAATTTTTGGGTTAATTTCGGGGTAATTTTCGGGTAATTTATTATCAGTTCCTTCCCTGCATCTTCTCTTCGCGCCGCCACCCCCTCCTTGGCTTTGTTGTTGAGAAGTGGTCTCCGTGCCCGGCGAGACACACCCTGATATAGTCAACCTTTTCAGGTAGGTGTGCAACAGAGCACTGCCACCCGCTCCACACGAGCTATAACACAGGTAAGGCATGTATCAAGTTCATGTACTGAACGAGCTAAGGGAGTTTCTGCTTTCGTCTCACACACACACACACACACACACACACATGCATTTACAACTTTACAGGTCATTGATCAACTACAAAGCGAATGCACAACCTGGGTCTGTCTGGCTCTTGAGCTGGGAGCACGGACGGGGCAGGTGCGGGGTTGGCGATGAGGGCAACGCTGGTGGCTAGGGTGGCATCGCGGATCATGGCTCACGTGGTGGACAAACCACTGATCTGCGTATTCGGTGCCACGGGTACGGGCAAGACGAAGCTGTCAGTTCAGATTGCCAAACACCTCGGCGGTGAGATTATATCGTCCGATTCCATCCAGGTACAGATCGCCTGTCTGAAGCTGGTGCACAACGCCATATCACAGCGGGAGCTCGCTGCTCACCACAGCCACCATCCGGGCACGCATTTCAAACATCTTAAAACAACACGCGCGCGTGCCCGCAGGTGTACAAGGGCCTCGACATTGCGTCCAACAAGGCCACGAGTGAAGAGCGACAGGGGATCCCACACCACTTCCTGGATGAGCTGCAAATGGACGAGCAGCTCACCATGCCCGAGTTCCGAGACCGCGCGCTGCAGCTCATCAAGCAGATGCACCAGAATAACCAGGTGCGACCACGATGCCGGCCTCAACATCGGAAACACGACCAAAGCCAGCGTGCTTGCGCCGGGCCTGCCTGGTCGCTCACCCACAGCTCCACCCGCGATGGCCTCAAAATCGGCATAGGTGCCTGTCGTGGTCGGTGGCACCCACTATTACGTCGAGAGTTTGATGTCCGTCACAGCCAGCGACCTTCTCGAGTCCGACTCGGAGACTGCAACCGCCGAAACCAAACGGACCGATGCCCAGATTGAGGTTGCGGCGATTCCCGACGACGACCTGTACAACAAACTCAAACTGTACGGTACTGCGCACCGGCCGCTCATGCCTCGCAACACGTAGACTAGCGAACCGCACCCGTGCCTGCCACGCGCCCGTTCTAACACACACGCGCGAGCGCACCCGCAGAGTCGATCCAGCAAGCGCGGCTCGATTGCATCCGCGTGAACACCGCAAGCTACGCCGGTACGCTGCCGGGGCACCTGATCCTTTCTTGCCGACCTCTTGATATCAACAGGGTTGCAAGCACGGATTATCGCCTCACGTTCGAATGCCGGTGGCGATGAGCAGGAGTCTGGAAATCGCCATGAGCACAGGCACCACGCAAAGCGCCCTTATCAAGCAGGAACAGGCACTGGGGTCACCGCTTCGCTTCCGGCCTACCCTCTGCTTCTGGGTTGACGCAGACAAGGCAAGGCCAGAGTACCCTAACTGCGTGGCAGGACAGATGCTTACCAACCCTCCTGCCCGACGTGCTTGACTCGTACTGTGACACAGGCTGTCCTTGAACGTCGGCTGGCGAAGCGCGTCGACGAAATGGTAGCGCAAGGATTGGTCCATGAGATTTTTGGTTTTTTGGCGACTCTGGTGCACCGCGAGGTAGTCGACACACGACAAAGGCCAACTCGAGTTCTTGGTCAGCTCAACTTTCAGCATGGCATTCTTCAAGCAATTGGGTTTAAAGAGTTTCTCCCCCTCTTCGAGCATGTCATAAACCGTGGCTGGCTCGAGGAGGTGTTTGCTAGCAAAAAGCCTACGATCGTAAATCAGCAGGCATGGCAAGAACTTGACGAGCTTCTCATTCAAAAACCTGGCAGCACGCTGCTGGCCAAAGGCATTGAACAGGTCAAAGTTTCGACGGCACGCTACGCTAAGCGCCAGCAGACCTGGATTCGTAACCGCCTCCTACGCGGTTCGTTCCCATTCTACTCACCCTTACCACGGGGCCATAGGGCGACCCCTCATCACAATCGCTCACTGTCACATTTCACGCCCCTCGATGCCGCCCAGAGCGAGATCAACTGTTTGTGTACAAGATGGACTCATCCCAGCCCTCGACATGGGAGGACACGGTGTGGCAACCGGCACTGCAGGCACTCAAAGCCATGCAGGCGCAAGACCCGCTGGTCTGTCAGCACTCATCGCAAACCGGCTGAATTGCCCTCGAGTCGAGACTGCGCCATCTCACCGGCCCTACTGCTGGCTCCCATAGCCCGGCCTGGCCTTGCAGCCCTGGCCTACCGCAACCCCTGTTGCCGAGGCTCCCATCGAACACACGTGCAGTCTCTGTGAGCGCTCCTTCTACTCCACACGCGACTGGGAGGTAGGGATCGGAGCTGTTACTGCCTCACTGCTAGCACCTCACAGACTGGTCTCACAAAGTCAAACGCGACAAACAGAGTCACCTGGCCTCTCGAGCCCACAAGAAACGTATTGCCGGTGCCAAACGCCGAGAGGAGAACGAGCGTCGTCGTCAAGCAAAGCGGTCTGCCGAGGCAAGCCGCGAGGCAACTGGCGCAGATTCCACAGAGGACACTTCTTAGGTCGCGTGCAAAGCACAAGTTAAACTTGAATTATTCGGTACCATACATGCACTAAAAGACTATCAGAGTTGAATTGACATGCCATGTCCTTCCCCTCTTTCGTTGGTCACGAATCATGCGTCAGGGCATGACGTGTGGAGAGCCTGTGACATTGATCGTGCGCTGGATCGACTCACCGCCCATGCTTGCACGAAACAGGTAAGTGCCCGGCACTACAGCTCGCGAACCATCAGCGTAATACGTACACACGGAACACACGCTGGGAAACGGCAGCTGCAAGCCAGCAGGGCCCGAGAAATCATACTATGCTCACGCGCAGTCAGGGAGGCGAAGTCAAGGTGAGCTGCTATCGGTGTTGGTGAGCCAAAACCAGGTGTTGCCGACACACTCATACCGTCATGCTCTGGTCCACAGCGAGCCAATGTTTCTGTAAGCCTACAAGATTGCGAAGAGGTACAGAGACGTTGGTCACGGGGACTGTCACGTAGAGATGAAGGGCGCGGCGGCCTGGCAAAGGTCCGTGGTTGGTCACGTTGACGCTAAGAAGTTGGTGCATCAGAGTTGGTTGGGTAAAGTCACCCGTCGTGATGCTTGGAACCGTCTCATCCTGCCACGCCAGGGAAAATGTGGAGTAGCTCAAGCCGTGGCCAAAGGGCCACATGACAGGTGCATCAAAAAAGCGATGCGTTCGACCGGGAAAGCCCGTCGCTGCATCTGGCCGTAGGTGCATGTCGGTAAACGGCACATGAGCCGTAATGTTTGAGAAAAAGACAGTGTAAGGCAAGGTGCCAGAGGGGTTATTCTGGCCAAATATTGTTTCGGCCAGAGCAGTCCCAGCACTTTGGCCACCGTAAAAGGCCTCGATGATGGTTGGTGTCCGTGCTCTGTGATTGGGCCGCAAGGTGAGCGGAGATGGAGATGAGAGGGGGTGGTGGTGGACAGATCTTCTTATCGACCCACAACCCCAGGTGCGGTACAAAACCGATTCCATACTTGATCCGGTCGACGCTGACGGGTCCACCATTGACAAGCACTACGACAAGTTTGGAGCTGGGGATGGCAGCACTGATGGCATCGTATAGGTCCTGCTGTGGGGTAGGCAGGCCCAAAGTTTCGCGATCACCACCCTCGTGCTCAATCTATGGCGAGCCATGGGAAAATATTATTTTGACGTAGGGGTCAAAGTGAGCGCCGGATCGATTGCACAGTCAGATGCATACGTCGGATGAGAGGCCCAGCGTCAAGACAACGAGGTCAGCTTGGGTGGCAATCTGCACGGCCTTGTCCAGAGCCCCGGGTAGCGGGGCCGTGATGTTGCAGCCCGGGCTGGAAGTCAGATGAGTGATCCCAATGGCTTGAAAGCCTTGGAAGTATGTGGTGATGAAGGAAGGTGTATAATCGAGCTTGCCACCCATCATGATGGTGGTAAGGTTGACGTATGGTCCAATGAGGGCTACTTTGATGTCGGCGGATAAGGTGACGGGGAGCAACTTGATTCGGTTTTCCAGGAGGACGACTGATTCCCGAGATGCGCGTAGAGAGCTGTGCAAGGTACAACACAGGATTCGAGCCCAGGCAGGGCTGTGTGAGGAAAGCGCCGAAAGCAATTCTTGCTTGGGAGAGGGAGCCATCGAGGAAGAGGAAGAGAGAGAGAGAGAGAGAGAGAACGAGGAAAAGCCAAACCTGTCCCGCGCAAAGGGCGTGTCAATGGCTTCTCGACCCAGCTGACGATAGGGCACGCTGGTATCGGGATCAAACTCGCCGAGGAGAAAGCGCATTTCGAGGACACGCGTCATACTTTGTTGAAGCGCTGCGAGGGTGGTGAGGTTTTGCTGCACAGCAGAGGCCAAGTGCTGTGAGTAAAAGTCACCGCAATCTAGGTCACAGCCGCCCTGTAGCGCCACAGTCACAGCATCTTCTGGCGTGCGAGTGTAGTTGTGTGTATTGTAGATATCAGCGACAGCATCGCAGTCGGAGACGATTAGGCCCTCAAAGCCCCAGGCCTTGCGCACGCGATCATTCTGGTTGAGCACGACGGTGTGATAGTCAGGCGTTCAGTCAGGCCAAGGACAAAGAGCACAGTAGGTGACAGAGGATCATGGCGTTGGGGCAGGGCGTTTGTGGGACCAGGGTATGCGCACACCTGGCGTAGCGTACCTGGACGTCACCTCGCGCACATGCTGGGATACCATTGACGGAGTTGTAGCTACATGTTGCAAAGAAACAGCATGATCAGAATCGGGTACACATCCGGCATCAGGTGGCATGGCGTGTGTGCGAAGCAGCAGATATGGGTGCACATAAGTGTGCGTAATGTGAGAGGCAGTGTTATTTATTTGAATTGAAAGGCTTTTGTACCTGCACATGATCTGCTGAACGTGGCCGAGCTCAACACAGGCCCGGAAGGCGGGTAGATAGGTGTCGTGAATGTCGAGCTCATCGATGACGGCATTAAAGCTGTGGCGAGTCAGCGTATTATTGTAGCCTTCAAAACTATATGCAAACAGATGCTAATTCGTTGGCGATGACAGTCAGAGCCACATGCGCGATGAGGGTGCGGTCCGGTCGAGGATGCACGACCAAGGCGGTGGAAATACCTTGCAGGAGGTGGCGGCTTGAAGATACTTGCTAGAATTGCGCTGCTCCAGGCCCAGCACAAAATTGACGGCATAGAGCCCATTGAGCCAGGGGTCTTCGGAAACAGATTCTTGAGAGCGGCCCCAACGGCCATCGCGAATAATGTTCATGGTCGGACCGTAGATGCTGAGGGCACCGCCCCGGCCAAAGATCTCACCAAGTTCTTGAGCCCGGTTATTCACGGCCCGCAGTTCGGTGCCCATGATGGTGCTCATTTCGTGGATCAATGACGCATTGGCGGTGGCAGCCATGGCCGTGACCTTTGAGTAGGGTAGGGCAAACAGAGGGATTGGCAGACGCATGAGTCTGGCTCGCAGAGACGCCGGCAAGGGTTCTGGTCGATCGGTCTCACCTGAGGATATAGCGTAGCCGGGTAGTTGACCACGTTGGCATCGCGAATGCCATGCAAGCCTTCAGCATGGTATGAATAGTTGCGCAGGCCAAGGCGGGGCACACCCGGGGCATAGGCCTGGGGTGTGAACGAATAGGTATTTAGCTGCTGGGCCAGCTCGTCCAAGGTCAAGCGTTGAGCCAGATCCCACGCACGATCGCGAAAGTCGAGGCTCAGATCGCAAAAGGGTAGGTCCAGCTGACAGTTGGGATTGCTACCGGCCGCAGGGGTCGCAAGCAGCAAACCAACCAAGAGGATCAGTCCAGCCCCCAGCCAGCAACTCGACCGCCCCGATCGCCCCGGTCGCTGCACCATGTTCGTGGAATCGTCTTGCCGAAAGCAAAACACGCTGACACCACACACACACTCGAAAGAGAGAGAGTGAGAGAGAGCGGTTTGAGAAAGAGAAATAAAGAGCAAAGAGAGAGAGAGAATGTGAGAGAGAGAGAGAGAGTGAGAGCTCATACAAATGTACTACAAGTAGTAGTTTTTGAACATGACTTACATGTTGTGAGTTTATCAATGGACGAGATGTCAGATTTTACAACTGTCTCGTGTTTCGTGCATCCGAAGCGAGCAAAAAGCGCCCAGGTCCAGGGTCCAGGGGCAGTGTGTGTGTGTGTGTGTGTGTGTGTGTGTGTGTGTGTGTGTGTGTGTGTGTGGTGGTGGTGGTGGTGGTGGTGTGTAGGTGTGGTCTGGGCGAGGTGGAGTGCGGGTCGATATGGCCTCGGCGGCGGCAGAGGATTTGCGACGCCGGCAGCGGGCCGAGCGCGAGGCCACGCTCTTGTGCATCGACGTGTGCTCTCAGCCCTACATTTCGGTCGAGCGCATGCGGGAGCTGGTATGCTGCCATGGCATTATCGACAGGTCGGGGGGTGACCTTGCTCAGGCCTCACGTTGCTAACTGTTTTTGCGGCGGCGGCGGCTATTGTTTCATGGACGCATAGGCCCCTGCGATTCAGCACCAACATTATGATAACATCGTGGAGGAGCGGTTGGCAGATGAGCGCTGCGGCTATCCCATCTGTCCCCACCGGCTGGCATCTGAAGCTGTAGAGTCGGCATACTTTGGCAGTGTCCATATTGACCAGAAGCATGGGCGCATCGTTGATATCACCGAATCAATGGTGCGAAACGCTGGGTTGCAACCCCAGCGTCAGCCTTTTACCAGACCTGCTTGCATCCAACCATTTTTTTTTTGAGGGGCTTCTCATTTCTATTCTCTGATGTGATGCCTTTTGCAGCGATATTGTAGTCGCGAATGCTATGCGGCGTCTCGTCATTATCGGCGCCAGCTCCTGGACTCGGCGGTTGGGTTGCGGTCTGAGGCTGAGCTGCGTAATCTGCGCAACATCAGCGTCCTTTTACCCAGTGATCTGTGCGTATGCTTGATGCAACACGACCGTGGCCCTGCTCTGTGTGTGTGTGTGTGTGTGTGTGTGTAAGAGCGGGTATGGGAGGCAGTGAAGAAGACGGAGGTTTTCCTTTTGCTCTACTTTTTCTTTTTTTTTTTGGCTCCAGGACCCATCACCTATCCTACTCAAGAGTGTTCTTGATGGCAGCCATGTGCTCATGTGTTGTGTTGCGCTGCCTCTGGCTTTGGCCCTGCTTGGGATCTTGGACTTGGCTTGGCTCTAGGATGGATCCTGACGCGCTGGTGGCACGATTATCAGCAGTCCAAATCCTTTCACCACACCCCGCACCTTCTGGGTCGGCGCGAGTCGCTCCGATTCGAGACGTGCAGGAGCATGTAGCCGGAGCTTCCACCCCCCAGCCAGGTGCTAAAGCCGAACTATCGACAACGACAGCTACGACCACACCAGGGCAGCCAGCCAACAAGGGGGCAGGTCATCAGTCAGCATCGACGAGCTCGGCTCCCTCGCGATCAAATCGGCCCGAGACGTGGACCGAGGCTGATATTTGGGCCGAATATGAGGATGCCATGCGTGACCTTGCTGAGCAAGAAAGAGCCCAAGTCCGAGCTCGAGCAGCAGCAGAAGCCGAAGCAGCCGTAGCGGCTGCAGCGAAGGCAACAGGGTCAACAACTCCCTCGAACACGTCAACGACACTGGCAGATTCCCAGGAACAGACCTCAAAGTCGCTGGCGACGTCGAGCGATTCGAATTCAGAGTCAAAGGCTGAGCGCGAACATGGGTTGACACGTGTGGCCCGTCTGTTGCGCGAGCTGGCGGCACTACAACCATATGCTGGCGCATTGGCCAACGAAGCGAATGGGTTGACGGAGCGCTTCATCTTGCCTACCTTGGATACAAATCAGCGGCAGCGTCGGCTTGAAATTCTCAGCGCGCTTTTGAATGACGCGTACGTGTTTTGAGTGTTGTGGGCATGCTCAAGGGAGCTTTGGGTTTGAAGCAGTTGTTCTCAAAGCTTGCTTCTAGCATTGTCAACTTACTGGTGACCTGACCTCTTGCCTGGATGCAGGGCTAGCACTTTGGGTCAAGCGGTAGGCCAACCACCCATGGAGGTGCTGCAGGCCATTCGACGCCAATTAGCTTCGTATCGGTGCGTTTGCCGCCGCTCGGTTTACTGTTGTCTGGGACAAACGAGGCAAACTCGTGCGCTGTGTGCTGCTCGCCACGTGCAAGGCATGCATCATCACGTGAACCGTTCCTGCTTTTTCACATGTGTGTACCGTGCATTTTCAGACTGCCTGCTGAAGGCTTGGTCTTGGATGCGGCAGAGCGGCTTCTTCTCGGGGCTGTTCTTTTGCGCCTTTGTGAACAAGGAGCAGACATCCCGGTCACGGTGTGTGTCCTTTCCACCGCCTTGTGCCGTTTGTATTTCGGGAGTGAGCGAGTGATACAGCAAAAGGCGGTGTAGCTCGTGTGGCTGTCCTCGGGTTAAAGCTTTTCCAATGGCCTCACGTTGGCGTGTCATGTCATCGTGTGTGTGGGTGTATGTGTGTGGGTGTATGTGTGTGGGTGTGTAGTCGCTGGCCCGGGCGGCGCAGGTATCCGAAGCTCAACTGGACGAGCTCTGCAGTCTACTCAAGCCCTCATCTGCTGCTGGCCCAGTCGCGGCTCAATGAGGCGGGGCTGGCCATGGCTGGGTGAGCAAGCACGAGTAGAATGATGCTTTTCTCAAGCAGCCTTCTTTTGGGTGGCAGCGAGATGGTGATAGAGCCTGCGTCAAAATTAGAATTCTTAAGATTAGGGTCGAAAACTTCCTAAGCAATGTCTCGTTATGGCTGATGGCAAGCACCTCTAGCTCCGAAAGGAGTGGCACGGTCTTGCGCAGGGGGCTCTGTCATGCACAGCCGCGCTGGGGTCTCTTGCGATCAGGAAAAAGGGGGGTGAGCCTTGATCATCACTGCCATCGCGTGGCATCTGTGAGCAAGCGAGAGTCCCAGCTGTCATGTGAGGCACGAGACAGTCATAACCGTGGCGGTTGGGGTACTTTGCTGCTCGCCGATGCGCTGCTGTCCAAGGGAAAACAAGACATCAGCTGTGCGGTTTTGCTCTGTATCCCTTGTGGTCAAGATCAGACTGCTCGTCTCTGACCGTATCCGGCTTAGGGCTTGGAAGTCCTCTGTTTCAGCAGCCGCCCTCTCACACGCCACGCGTGCAGGTACTTCCCGCTCTTGTCCCATGGCAGCGCAAAGAAACGCCGATGACCAAGGACCGCGACGCCATGTTGCTCCTTCCCATCAACTGTTGGTCTCACCTTGACTGCCAGTCACCCCTCACATGTCAATCATCATCATCAGCCCCCCCCATAACAGAGCATGCTCAACATGTCGACTCGACTGCATCATCATCAGAAGGAGCAGGAGGATTAGGAGACAAAGGGACCGGTGCATCAACCTTCATGAACTTTATGATTGCGGCAAATTACCGTTGGATAGGGTTAACTTGACACCTTGCTGACACACATGCGGACAAACGTCACCCAAGTTGTCTGGTATGGGGCAAGATATCATGGGATTATCATGGGATTATGGGACAGCAGGTCTTGCCCATGCCCTGGCGCTGCGCGGCTGGGGCTGTGTCTTCTGGCGGGTTTCTGGTGGGTGACGAGATTGATCATGATCGTGGCTCGGCTGGGTGGCTGGCTGTAGAGTCTAAGGTTCAGTCGGTCAAACTGCGCCGTTCTTCGTTGGTCGCTTTGAGTCAATTCTATCCCTGCCCAGCGCGTGCCGTGCCGCGTCCCCCTTTTTCTCTCTACATCTTCTTATTATCCTTCTACAGCTCGTTGCCAAACTCGAGCCGAATTGACCATGACATTATGGTGTTTGAAGGACGCTCTGGCCTTCAGGAAAGAGTCCCTCACCCCACCTCAAAGACACACGCCCATGAGCCGCACCCCTGATGGATTGCAAAAGTGTCCCGACGGCCACGCCATATCGTCTCCATCTGTTAGAAAATTTACCGACTGTTGCAAGTTTAACTTTGGGTGCTAGCGCTTTCGGCTGTGCGCTTTCAACTGGGCGCTTGGTTGGTGGCGCCAGGCCCGACGAACACCAGTTCTGAATCAATCGACAGTCATCGATCGTGTCTTGCCCCCTCAGATCGCCGCCTTGCCCGGCACACAAAGGGGGTGTCGATCGGGCTATTGGCGAGTCTGTCTTTCAAGTTGCCCACTGGCGTCGCGCTTGCCCTCGATGGAGGATTGAGAAACGATGCACTCACCCTGTTGCAGAGGCACCGATTAGGTGAGCTTGTCCCACGGGGCATTGGAAGACGTCCTGTCACACTGAAACGTCAAACACAAAGGCATTGTGTGAGGTCTCGTTCAAACCAACTGGGACACGAGAAAGGACTGGGAAAGCAATCCTCCTCACTTGACGCATCTTGCTCGCGGCCTTGCGGCTGCACATCTTGCTCGCCTTCATCACACTTTCTCCCCCTTTTTCCGATTGATGAAAGCGTGGCACGTCTGCGTGCGGGTCGCTTTCCTACAAACTGTCGGCTGTCTATTGGCGCGTTGTCGCATATCAGTGTTGTTCTGCTCAGTTCCGCATGAGCGTCTGTAACGTATCTGGCGTTTTCTTGGGACCGTCACGATGTTCCTTCAGCTTTTCCTTGCGGCTTCATGTGTGGGGAAAGGGTATCGATTCCACGCAGTTGATGCCGTTCTGTCCTTTCCGTGCTGCAATCACCACCCACGGTTGCGGCTGCATTTTAACCCTTTGCGGCAAGCGCGTTGCACGAAAAAATCACCCATGCTCGTCCCATGACTTTGGTCAAGTAGTCCCTGATTTCCGACCGTGCCCCTCTCCCTTGCTTACGCTTGCTTGCGCCCTGTTTGCGGATGTTGGCGCTGCTGAGCGCTGGCTTCATGATGACCGGTCACCCTGGCCACAACACCTGCTGCGCCCCACCATGTCCTGATTGACCAATGCCATGGCGATGTTCATACCTTGCTCGCTTCTCACATTACCCCCCCTTTGACCTGCCCCTTGCCTTGCATGTGGGTCACCGGTTCCATTGCGACGCCCAAACGCAGAGAGAGAAAGAGAAAGAGAAAGAGAAAGAGAAAGAGAGAGAGAGAGGAAAGAGTGTGTGCTTGCTTTGACCCATGTCTTCCTTCTTCTCCACCCATCGGAAATCTTCAAGAACACCAGCATCAACTCTTTTCTTCTTCTCCCAAACACCGCCACCACCACAGCCACCAGTACCACTACCAGTACCACCACTACCACCACACTACCACTACCAGTACCACTACTACCACCACCGCAAACGCAGCTGCATCTAAATTTTTTTCTTCCACCACCACTAGCAACTGGCAACCCCGCACTCATCCCATGCCATGCATTGGCCACGGCGGTGGTTTCATTTTCTAGGTCGACCTCGAGCGATCCACCACCCACCTTGTTCACCTTCGCTGCCGGCACACACACACACACACACACACATACACGCTGCCTTCTCCTCTCCTCTCCTCCTCCTTTGACTTTTGGCTCAAGGACAGCACGAGTTGTTCCTTTAGCATATAATTGGCAGCCAACTGCTTGCCAGAACACATTCTTGAGCTCGTTTGAGTGTGTCTTTCACGCTCCCAGCAGCAACATGGCCAACACCATGGCCCCGCCCATTGGTCACTCTGAGCCAGGCCTCAAGCTCGACGAGTTCATCTCTTACGATGGCAGTATGATGGGTGCAGGCGAAGCCGATGGCATCATCAACTCGCTCACCGATCTCATCGCCACCAACTCAGCCGATGCAGGCTGTCAAGCACCCACGCAAATGCGCACGCTGTGGTCGGTTGAGGGCAGCCAGAGCCCCGAATCTGCTTATCACTCCGACTCGGACCTGGCCCCAGCCGGCTCTCCCTCTAGCAGCAACTCGTGCGACTCGACAACACAGTGGAAAGATTGCTCAGCCTTTCTCGGCCTGGGCGAGTCCTTGCCCACCCCTACCACCACCACTGCCCCTGCCAACATCATGCCCTTCTCCGTTGCCTACAATAGCTACCCAGACCTCGAGGCCTTTGGGCGCCGCATCAGCGCCCTGCCCATGCCACAGTCTGGGGCCACCTTTGGCCTGAATTCTTCCGAGCTCGTCCCCCCCACCCCCACACTGCGCCTTTTGACGCCGACCCGCAATCAGGCC
Source organism: Monosiga brevicollis MX1 (assembly GCF_000002865.3). NCBI lineage: Eukaryota > Choanoflagellata > Craspedida > Salpingoecidae > Monosiga > Monosiga brevicollis. Next base: position 874,338 of record NW_001865042.1, read on the forward strand.
TTTGCCGACCTCGACTGGAACCTCTCCTTCAACACGCTCATGGACATCCCCTCCCCCACCATGGTGCCCACTGCCGTCCCCTCGGTAGCATCATTGCCCGTCCCCTCCTTCCCTTCCCAAGTCGTGCCCGAGACCTCCCAGTCACCTGCCGCCCGTGGTAGCGCCGTCAGCCCCGCGCGTGACACCATGACCGTGCCCGACGGCCCCGTCACCAAGCGCGCCAAACTCATTTCCTGCAACAGTGGCAGTGGAGCCGACGCCCAAGAGCCTCGCTCGTCACTGACGTCCATGGAGGTTCCCACCACACCCGCGCCTGTGGCCAGCTCAGAGTCTTGCTCAAGATCCAACTCGGCTACTGTGCCCACGTGCAAGCACACCACGACTGCCTCTCGCCGGCGACCCTCCGCTCGCAAGACCAAGGGCAAGACACCACGCCTCCAGTCCAAGGAGGGCGCCCGCCAACGCTTGAAAGCGCTGTGCAAACTCTATCTCGATGAGTTTGCGCGTCATCCCAGTGCTGACCCCGACGCCTTTTTGCAATGGGTTCGCCGAACCCGGTTCCGCAAGGCCGACACGCGCTGTGCCTGTGCTGGTGGACCCTCAGCTGATTGTGCGTGCACCGCCTGCGCGCACTGCCGCTTTGAAAAGAGCGTCCGCCATTGCATCGAGGGTCAAATCAACTGGCCGTACCAAACAAGGTGCTGAGTCAGGCGCGTCCCACCTGTACTCAATCCCCCTGTGGGGGCTCTGTTGATGTGTGCAAATGCGTGTGTGCGTGTGTGTGTGTGTGTGTGTGCGTGCGTGCTGGCTGGTCTTTTCCAGTGCGACGCCCTCTCCTCTTTCTAACCCATGCGGTCGCCTCTCTTGTCGCGACCCGAGTCGTTAAGCGACTGGCGTGTCTCTATCCGAGTGTTTCATGTCTTTTGGTGCCGGGTGTCCAACTACGTTTGCCCTGGCAATTGGTGTGCTTGTGAATTAGCTTGTTGCAACCGTACCGAGTGCGGCTGGCAGCTCTTGTATTCAACTCTTTTTGAGCGCGGCGTTTTGCCTGCTGCCTGAGGGGGTGTGCAAAAAAGTGGCTTGTCCTTCTTTGCAGTGACATAGCCAGCCTCTTTGGCCACATGATCTCCCACATTTTGTTCTCCTACTTTTGTGTTGCTTGGTTGTCCTGTGTGGCGCCCTTTTTTCTTTACTGTCGGCATATGCGAGCTCCGAGTGCCTGGTTCAGCACTCGCGTATATTTCTTTCTTTGTTGACGTCTCAGCTTGCCTTAACACCTCTTTGGATGCGGTGCCTCGCGAAACAGCCTGGTTGGGAGGAACGACTGTGCGGCGACTAGAGTCCCGCTCCTCCAACCATCAGGCGCGTTTTTTCGATAGCCCCGGCTCGCGTCCAACCCACTAAAGCCAGCAAACTGGCCGTGGTCTAATGTAATTGACATCAACCTGATTTCACTTTGACTATTGCTTTTCTTCATAATCATTAACATGCCCAATGAGCGTTGATGCCAAGCATTGGGAATGGAGCAGGGCGTATCCATGCTTTGCTTAGTGTTGCTTTGTTCCCTTAAAAAGCAACACGTGATTAGAGCAAAAGTTTCAGAGCTGGGGCACGAGGTCAATTTGGCAAACGACATGGATCTTCCGCTCCCCGTGTTTGTAGAGGGCGGGATGGGGAAGCAGAAGGTGAGGTAGGGGCGCCCGGCGCCGCACACTCAGCCATCAAGGCGGGTTCCAAGTGCTTTCACGCAGCCAGCACAGGAAACGTAGAGGAAAACAGTCAAGTCTTTGGTATATTGATTCAAGCGAGGGGTCGACAAATGTCGTTTTTCTTCTCGTGAATCCACTTGTTGGCGACCCACTTGGAGCCTTGCAAGACGGGGCAGGCACCATGCAACGTATTGTTGTCGCTCTCACCGTCCGGCAGCAGATTGTACCAAAAAACCGCATCACCGTGGCCCGGCTCCACGGCAGCACCCAGGCGGGGGAAGGCGGTGTAGCCCCCCTGCTCGACTTGATTCAGGTAGATCATGAAGGTGGCGATGCGATCACCTTCGGGTAGCTCGCGCTCACGGCTGGCGTGGTGGTCATAGTGCGTCTCATAAAAGCCACCAATACCGTCTACTCGTTCACGTTCAAAGATCCATGCCCCCCCCCGCCCCGACACACATGACGTTGGTGAGCGCGACATACACAATCATGCTTCATCTGCTCAGTTGTAGCCAAGCGAAAGGAGGTATGGCGTAGCCGCTTGGAGCGTTGCAAAGAAACGTACAGTTGGACACTTGGAGAGCCTCGGCAAACTCCAGATCCAGCTGAGTGGCGTCGGCGATGCGCGTATGCAAATTGGTCACGACATCATCGTGATCAGGCTGCAGCCAGGCTGCGGTAGAGATACGAAACTCCACCGGACGGAACGCGCCGTCAGTCCAGGCTACAGCCCGACTCAGCTTCTTGCGACCCTCTTCGCGCAGGTGAGCACACTCTTGGGCTGATGCAAAGTTGCGGAAGATCTAGTTTGTGGTTGGATGGTGGGTGTAAATGAGTAAGGAAGCCCAGTCAGTGTCTCACCAAATGTTGCGCTGAAAAGCAACTCTGTATTTGTGTGCGCGTGTTGGTGGCAGGGGTGGTAGCGGCCTCATGCGCAACCTGATGTTCAGAGTGGTGTAGGGTCGGACCAACCTGTAGACGATTGTTGCCCTCGTGAACGTACTCGACTCGAATCGGCTTGAGAAAGAGATGCGGCTTGTTGAAGTGTTGCAACCGACAAGAGAGAGGCTTGGAGGGCTTGTATATCTTGCGACCCTGGCAAAGCTTGTTGAATTTGAGCAGCTCTCGCTCGTCTCGCCCCAAGACATTGTCAGGTCTGTAGTTGGCTTTGCGGGCCACTCGAACTGAACCCGAGGCACTGGTGCCATTGGATGCCTTGTGCAACTGATGGGTGTAGTACTCAACATTTTTGAAGACACGGCCTGTTCATGACGTTCCAACAGATCCCGGACATCAGTGAGTGGGCTGTCACACGTCCTGCCAAGCGGGGCGGTCACGGTGTGCATTGACACGACTCTTGTCACAACACATGTTCCTCAAGTCAGCTGCCTGACACGTACCGTTATCAGGCTGTAGTTCGAGCAGCTGAGCGGATCGGTCCAGGGCGGCTTGCAGGTCGCCCACCTGAAAATGACTAAAGGCCAGGTAGTCCAAGATCTCAGCTCGCTCCTTGGCAGACTGGGTCAGGTCGGCAGCTTGTGCCAACCAATCAATAGCCGAGGCGTAATCGCCTTGCTTGTAAGCTTGGCGCCCAATGCGATGGTAAGCGCTGACTGAGGCATTCGGCATGAGGGAGTCGGGTCCCATTTCATAGGTGCGCTGGAGACGGAGCAAAGCAGCCGAAGCACCCGCCAGGTCTTCATCCGACGGAATCATGTCATGGCTGGTCAAGTTGTGCACTCGATCAGCAACCTGGCTGGACCAGACAGCGTCAACAGCGGCGACGCTGTTGCGCTGCGTAAAGAGTACGTGGTATGGCCACCACCATGTGAGTCGGCAATGCGATGCAATGCCCCAGCAGCCAAAGCCGGGGTCTATGGGAGGCCCCTGAGGACCGAAGGAAGGATACAGAGTGGCGATGCAACTGCCAAGTGAAACGGACATACCAGACGCTCAATGACGGAGAAGCTCTCCTTTGGGCTCAGGTGGAGGTCATCCGCAGGCTGGGGGGCGTCGCGAAGTTGCTGAACCACGAGGCGCAGATGGTCGAGTTTGACCTGATGGTCGTTGATGAGCGTTTCGAGGTCGCTGGCGAGGTTCTTCTCCACGGAATAGAGTTGATAAATGTTGGCGCTGGAGGTGAAGAGGTCGCCGGCGCCCATCCCTCCCGAGGGCAGCGTGAGGGCGGCGAGGCAGCAAGCCAGCAACAGGGCGTGATAAAGCATGGCGCTGGTGGCACACAAATGCGCCAAACGGCCTGCGGCAGTCATGATCTACGATGCTGGGCACGAGGGAGCACCGGGCCGAGCCAAGAGTGTTGCGTCAGGGGTCAATGGGTGAGAGAGAACGTGGAGGGGGGGGATGGCTGAGTAGCAGGGCAGCGCGCCTTACCGTTACCGGCGGGTGGTCAGGGAAGAAAGAACCAGAGGTTGCCAAGAAAAGACTGCAAGTGTATCAGCCCAGCTCGGCACAACCAAAGGCGCGTGGTGCCACGATGCAATCTGCTTCAAGTTGTGGCTGGAACGAGCAGGTTTTTGCACTGCCAGCTCCAGTAACAACTGCACCTTGACGGACCTGACGGTTGCGCTTTGTCGTGCAAGCAACACCAACAAAAGCTCATAAACCGTGTTTTGCTTCTAGCAAACTGATCCTGTTATGTATGATGGTGGTGGTGAAGCATCTGAATGCCGTGCTTTAACACCAATGATGATCGTGTGTCCGGTCAACGGAGGTGCCCGCCCGGACAACCTCCTCATGCCACAAGCGACGATTGCGCACTGTGGCAGAATGCATGCATGCACAGAAATTATGATGTTTATCTGACAACACGAAATGATCACAACAGTTGTTGTTAACGTCAAGACTTTTCAACGCGAAAGCAGTGGACATAACCGCATTTTCCGCTCTTCCGTAGCAGCCACGCACACACACACACACACACACACACACACACACACACACACACACACACACACACACACACACACACACACACACACACACACACACACACACACACGTTGTTGGTGGCAGCTCGCTTTCGTTTGGTTGAGATGGCAGCGGCACGGTGGGCCTTGTTAGTGGGCCGGCAAGCCAATGGAGTGTTGCGAGATCTGAATCGTGGTGGGGCGCAGCGGCGGGTGAATAGCACGGCCGCACCCCCCACTTCGCATGGCCAGGAGGGCGGGTCTCAGAGCGCACATGGCTGGCGCAATGTTGCAATGGAGGTGCTGCGCACTGCTTTGCCCGTTACCCTGTGGGCGCTCGTCATCAAGGAGTACGTGGGCGACATCACCATCGTACGTTTCCAGGCTATCCCCGGCTTGCTCACATCATACAGCAGCATGTTTGTGAATAAATTGTCGGTGCTGACTGGTTTTGCCTGCCTGCCTGCCGTACAGTGTACAGGACCTTCCATGCTCCCCACACTCAGCGTGCATGGCGACGTCGTGGTCACAGAGAAGCTGAGTGTTCGCTTCAACAAGCTGCAAAAGTCAGTGGCAACCTGGTGGGCACATCATTTTCACACCCCGCACACGCTGGCCTCTGACAAACTGTGCCCGCGGTTTGGATGTTGGTGCGCCCATCTGCAGAGGAGATGTTGTTGTGGCCACTGCACCCCGGGATGCTAGCAAATATGTTTGCAAGCGAATCATTGGCATGGTCTGTGGACTCCCTTGTTGACTCCGTGGGCAAGACATGTACCTGTGATCATACTGTCTTCACCACAAACTTCATATCCTTGCTGGTCCCGTTCCTTGGTCACCCACTGCCTCTTGTGGCACCCTCCCCTATCTTCATTGTTTTTTTTTTCTTTTTTTCTTTTTTTCGTTTCTGCTGTTAGCCCGGTGACCGCGTGTGTGTCAACCCAACTGAACGGATGCGGCGCTTTCGAACCGTGCCTCGCAATCACGTTTGGCTGCAAGGCGACAATTTGGCCAATAGTACTGATTCGCGATCCTACGGTCCCGTCTGCATGGGACTGATACAGTCACGTGTCGTTCTCAAACTCTGGCCCGTGTCTAGCGCTGCCTTCCTCGACCGTCACATCTGTACGTTTGAGGTTGTTTTTTTAAACCCCCCCTCGTACACTGCAAGCATGCATGTGTCCTTCCTGCGCTGTTTTGATTGACTGTACCGCGACTTGTGTGTCGCAGCCGACGCAGCCCTGCCCCGGGAACCGAGCTCCGCCCTCGTATCGTCGCGGCCCACAACCTCTGCGCCCGAAACGACGGTGTGTATCGAAATGCTTCCCTCTTCCTTGATGTGAAGGTCCTTCAGACCTGGTCATATTATTGGGTTTTTGATAGTGCGTGTTCCTTTCGGTTTTTTCCTCAATTGTTCAAGTTGCGCAGCAGCCAATTGCGTAGGCACAAACGTCTTGAGTTTCTTATGGCTGCTCTTGCCTCTCACTGCCCATGCCCCCTCCTCGCTGTACCAACAGGGTGAGGAGGTCCAATGAGTCCTGCAGCCGCCCCAAGCGAGCGTCCACGTTTGCTTCCAACGTATCAACGCGCTCGTTCATGCGTTGCTCAAAGCGTCGCAACTGAGCACCCATCATCTGCTGCAACCAGGCGCGGTGGTCCGAGGACTCGGTCGTGGCGGGCTTGCTCGGTTCTTCCAAGAGCACGATGCCCGCACGCCCTGGTTCTTGAGCCAGGGGTGGCAGGAGGCTAGCGCCCGGAAGGCGCAACTCAAAGCTAGACTCCTCGTTGGAGCTGCTCTTGGGCGGGACTATCGTGCGCCGCATGAGTGTGGGTGAGGCCGGTGGGGTCGGAGAAGGTGTTTTGTTGCTTCTTGGGGTCGGCGAAGGGGAGCCACTTTGGGAGGAGTGTCTTGAGGTGGCACCGCCCTCGAGGGCCTCCGTGACAACGGTGGTTGGCGCGTTGGCGGTTGTGTTGGTATCAGTGGCTATTTTGTTGGCCTCAACCATCCCATCAGTCGTGGGCGTGCTGACTTCATCTGTCCGTGCGGTCCGTGCACGTGCAGTCACAGTCGCTTCGTTGATGGGTGGGCTGGGGTTCGCCTCAGCTCTGTTCACAACCAACTCGATTTGGGCGTTAGCTGGTGACTGGATGTGTACGGGGGTCCAGTTCGTCGCGGGTTGAGTTTTGGTCAGCAGATTGGCTTGCCCGGCTCCTACAGCTTGGGTGGACGTTTTGGCTCTGGCTCTGGCTCTGGACTTGTTCGTGCTCTTGCCGAAGCCTGCTTGACTGGTGCGAACGGGTGATTCCTTGCGCGAGGCCGACCGTTGCAGGGCTGCATACCAGGCTAAGCGAGATTCAGGGGGTAGCAAGGGGGCTACCTCTGCCGTGAAGTGGGCCAAGGTACTATCCTGGCGACTGCTGGTAGGAAACAGACTGGCCATCGCGTCGGCCATGCCGTCCGAAGCAGACGAATGTGATGCCGTTTGCCGCTCACTCCAGACCAAGCGAGAGCCGGAGAAGGCCAAGCCGTAGATGGGCTGTGCTGCGGGTAGTTGGAGCTGGAACCACTCGGTGGCGTTGGGCAAATCAGTCAGAGCTACAAAGACCCGATGGTCCAAGTTGCAGTAACAAGCCCAAGCTCGTCGTGCCGGAGTACAGGCCACACCATCAATGGCCGCCAATTCTGGCGGGAATGCCATGTGGTGGGCCTGTGCGTCTGGGTGCTTGCCTCCTTCCTTGCTTTCGAGCAGGAGGATGCCCGAGGTCCCAATCGACCCCACAGATCGCCTGGCAAAGCGTACTAATTTATTAATCATCGCATCGCGTTTAGTCATGACATGCATGGCGTTGGTTAGAACAAAGTTTGTGTGGGAAGAAACAGAGAGGGGTGTATGCGCGCGTGGTTGTGGTGGCAGTGATGGAGCAGACCAAGGTGAGCGAGGGGTGGGTTTATTTTCCTTGAAGTGTGTGTAACCAAAAAAAAAAAAAAAAAAAAAAAAAAAAAGAATAAAAAAGCACATGTTAGGTGTAACGTACGTTGATCAACAGGAGAGCGATGCGTGTCAGTACTTGGGCGTAGCAACGGTGGCTCAAGCCCCTGAGCTTTGGAGGCTGGTTGCACGCCGACGAGCCCCTGGTCAGAGCTCGCGGGCAGACTGTTTGGTGCGAGAAAAAGATCAGCGGCTTCGGATCGATATTGACTGATGACGCAGGGCTCGCCCAAGACCAACAAGGCTGGGCCGTGTTCGTGGTCCTCATTTCCGGGAAGAGGCAGTAGATGGCGGTAATCCAGTGGGCGGTCTTCTAAGCGTTCAATAGCACCCGACACGCACAGTGTGCTATCTGGGTTCGTCTCCACAGTACAATATTGAAGCTGTGAGCCGTGTCGCATCGCCAGCCATCGACGGCCCACCCAGCCAATCTGGCCCGACGTTGCAGGCGTGCTGGTCTCAGTGGCGTGCCAGCCAGCGCCATTGTCCTGCCAGACTAGCTGAACCAACAGCGTCATGTCAGCACCGGCTACTAGAAGGCGGTTCGTTGCTGCGTTCCATTGCTGAAGTTTGGTGTACAAGCGCGAGAGGATTGGGGACAGGGGCAGCATCATGAGCATCACCGGCAGCAGCAGCATTGCGAGCAACAAGGTCATGAGGGGACCAATGGGAGTCTCTCTGATGATCAACAGACGGAAACAGCTTGAGCGTTACAGCGCAAACACCCACCAGCAGAGTGGCTATCCGACTCGTCGCGACGGGAATGTGGCGAGAAACAAGGGTTTGGGCGGAGTGGCTCTCCTCGTTGATGATTCGGAGATGCAGCTGGCCGTCACTGTCCAGGGTGACCAGCATGAGCGCGTGTCGGGGGGAGTCATTTGGGGTAGAGATGCAGACACACAGGCTGTCCAGCAGTTCAGCGCCAGCTCCGGCAGCGCCAGGGAGCACACCGCCCGCAGAGCTACGGGTAGGAATTTGAGATGAGAGAGGGCTGTCATGCATGATAGGAGTGGTAGACAGCAGGCGTGCGTTGTGTGTGCGGGGTGGGATGGGACAAAAAGGTGTGAGTTGCCAAGAGGAAGGGCGGGCGATCCTGACCGGTGCCAGATGAGGGGGTGGTATGTCTCGTCAGAATCGCTCAGCTGCGAGCTCTGTTTTTTGACATGGGCCGTGCTGGCGAGACGGTAGCTGGCCTCCTCATCTAGGGTGTGAAGAAGGTTGCAGCGGGTGCGGGCGGCAGGGGCTCGGCCGTGGCCGAGAGCGCTCGGCACCACCGTCATGGCGGGACTTGATCGATTCGGGCTCAAAGCTACCCCGAATCAACTGTCAAACTACAAATCGCTGGACGCCTCTCGCGCGAAACGTATCCAGGCGCGCGGCGACGGCCGAGGGCGTCACCAAAATAAAAGGGGTAGCCTTGACGTGGATTTGGGTTTCGCACCGGCTTGCATGGGTTCAAAAATGTGGGGCGCCTTGGTAATTGGCTCACATCGGACACACTCCCTTTATCGAGCAGATCGGCGTGCGTGTGCGTGCGTGTGCGTGTGAGGCTTCTTCGAGCTTGGGGCGTGTTGGGGCTCAGGAAAAAAAAAGGGAGAAGTGGCTCCGGTACACGAACGCAGTCAACGGGTCGCCATCATTGCCCCAAAAATACTCTGACATTGTGTCGTGGATGGTGTTGTTGAAGGAGTAAATCTGGATGTTGCAGGTATGCTACGAAAGATGCCTTGATACAAGTACATAAAAATTCAAGAAGATGTAGCAAAAACCAGCCTTTGTGCTGGTGCGCGCGGGATTGTTGTTATTTTTGTTGTTTTGTCGTTGTTGAGGAGGACGCGACGCCGCATCAGGTTGGTATTCGGCAGCGCGGCTCGGTGCGCTCTGTGGCTGTTGGTGATGTTTGGCGTGGGTCGGGTGGCTTTGCAATGGGTGCAACGTGTCTGACGGACTGTGGCGGCGGTGCTCACGGCCTTTGACTGAACTGCTGGTGCTGGTGCCCCACAGGGAGGGGTGTGCCGACTTCAAACATCAAGATGGGCGGGGCGTACAGCAAGATATCCGAACAGGATCTTGACTTGTATCAAAAGTGTACCTTCTTCACGCGCAACGAGATCATTGCAGTACACAAGCTTTGGATCGAACTCAATGCCAAGGCTGGCAACAACAAGGCAGAGTCCCTTTCGCACACCGCGGTACGTCTCAGGCCACCGTCATCAATGCGGCACCCCCAAGGTCGAGGGGAAGCAGGTCGTGAATGCGATCTGCTCGGTGGGTGTGATGCGTGACATCGCTAGCTCATGGCACGATTCGCTTTTCGTCAAACATATCATCATCATTGTCATCGCCATCCTCTTCATCATCATCATCAACAACCACAACCAATGCGTGTGTGTGAGACAGATTTGCGAGTGGGAGGGGCTGCATGCCAATCCGTTCCGAAAGCGCATCTGTCAGGTCTTTTCCAAAGACATGGACGCGACGGAGATGGGATTCGTCGACTTTTTGGACATGTTGTCCGTCTTCTCTGAAGCTGCGCCGCGCGAAGTGAAGGCTGAGTATGCCTTTCGGATCTACGACTACGACAACGACCTCTTCCTCGGTCAGCGTGATTTGAAGCACGTTTTACAAAAGTTGACAGCCTATGATCAAGCCAAGACCGTGGGGGCCAAGAACAATGCCTGGACTAAGGTTGATGTCGACGACATTGTACGCAACGTGATTGAGGAGGCTGACGTCGACGGAGATCAGCGCATCTCGCTCATTGAGTTTCAACACGTCATTTCTCGCTCACCCGACTTTGTACGCACCTTTCAAATTCGCTTCCGCTAAAGCTTCCCTTCCCCGGGACATAATATGTGTTATATAAACGCGCATGTGTGTGTGTGTGTGTGTGTGTGTGTGTGTGTGTGTGTGTGTGTGTGTGTTTGTGTGGGGTGGTTCCATCCGTGCTCCACTGCCTGTTCTCGCCATGCCATGGGCGCTGCGCGCTCACTTTGTGTCTCAAACCCCCTCCAAACTAAACAACCTTTCGTCTAAATAAGGTTCAAAGCTTAAGCTGGTCTTGGTCATCTTGGCACCCATTTGCATCATCACCACCACCACCAATTTTATAGACTGACTGGTATGTGCGACACCTGCTGCTGCTGGGTCGTGCCTGCCCGCCAGCTGCACCGGGTCAATGCTGCCTGCCTATGCCAAAGGGCACGCCGAGTTTGTGGATGAAAAGGGTGGCAGTGGTCCACCACAACAGAGGCGTGGGCCTGGAATGCATTTGTGGCATGCCCTTTAGACTCGCTGGCGCTGGGATTTGTTGGCACAAACTGGGGATGGGCCCGTAGTCTGTTGCTTTGCTCGTTGTCGTGACAGTGCTTACCATCATCTTCATGGCTCATTTGTGGTCTTTGCAGAGCATTTAGAGCGGCAGTGCATTCTTTCGGCACACCGGTCTATGCTCCCGCTGCCCCATTTGTTGTTCAGACTGTGACCGTTCAAGCCACAACAGCTACCATGACGACCTCTGAAAAGTTTGTCAAGCTCCGCAGCTCTGATGACAAGGAGTTTGAAGTGCCCGTGAAGATTGTCGGCATGAGCGTCACTATCAAGAACATGCTCGAAGGTACAACTATGCGCTCCCGCAACGCGCTCAATCACAACCTGACGGGCTCCGTCTTAAACTTGTGACCTGTGGTCGGTTGTCGTAGATTTGGGCTTGGGCGACAGCGATGAGTCCCCCATCCCCTTGCCCAATGTGTCGGGCAGCATTTTGGAAAAGGTCAGCTTTGGTGTTGCTGTCATCCTAACATCCTAAAACAAGCGGCTTTGGCTACTTGGATTTTCCTTTGACCACATCGGCCTCCCTCCCCTTGCCCCTGTCAGGTGATTGAGTATTGCACGGAGCATCAGCATGATGACCCGCAACCCGATGATGACCTGGCGCACGTCGACAATGACGAGCCCGAAGGCTTTGACGCTGAGTTTGTCCGTGACATGGACCAGGGCACTCTCTTCCATCTGATCCTGGTTCGTATCGCGTGCATTTCAACCGAAAGCAAGCACGGTGCCAGACCGAGTCTGGACTTGCCAGGCATACACTGGTCCCTCACATGCATTTGCTGGTACACTTGACCCTGCGGTTGCAGGCTGCCAACTTTCTCGACATCAAGTCACTTTTGGACCTCACATGCAAACACGTCGCAAGCATGATCAAAAACAAGGGTCCCCAGGAGATTCGGGATCAGTTCAACATTCGCAACGACTTTACCCCCGAGGAGGAGGAGCGGGTGCGTGTCAACCCTGTTCACAGGCGCCGCTACCTTGTTGGTCAGACGGCTTGGTGTGCTCATATGCTTTTCGTGGCTCCCTCTCAGGTCCAAAAGGAGAATGATTGGACAAATTCGGGTTCCAACCCATAGACACGCAAGTGAATACCCATCCGTTTCACTGTTGTCGTTTCGAGGGGGTCCTAGCGTCCTCTTCTTCTTATACACTTGCCGTCCGAGTTGCCATCTTTCGCTGTGTCATGCACTATTTGCCTTGGTGCCGCCCCCTCGATTTGTTGCCGCCCATTCTTCCTGCGTTGTATGATGTTTTACATACGCCGCAAAGGCTTTGACCTTGAGGTGCCATTTACTTTTGAAAGGGTTCGCTACATCATGTCAAAGTGTCATGTGGACCTGTATCTTGCAGAAAATTGTAAAAACGATCAAGATCCATGCGCCAAACTCAGACCCCAAACTAGCGCGTGTCCAAGCCAAAGCAAAACAAAAAAAAAAAATAAAAAGGCGCGACAAGGCACATCGCAAGTCAGATAAAACACATCAATTAACAGCCTCATTCCAACGTGAGAGGATGGGCACAGAGGCCAGCCGACAGGTAACAACGACAACAACAATAGCACAAAGACGTGCGAGCAAGTGAGAACGGGGCTGAATCTGCCAAGTTACTGGATGGTACAGTACGACATAATGCCAGAGGCCGGTGCTTCCTCGGCTTGCTTGGCTTGCTTGGCCGGAGGCGCACCTGCAGTGCGACCCTGGTCGCTGTTCGGATGACTGGGCGGGCCCTGGTCAGTGGGACGCTTGCGGGAGTTGGCGCGGTGTGCCTCCGACATGTCGGCGCCCAGCAGCAATTCATAGTGCAAGCGTTCTTGCTTGTTGACCAAGCAGCGCACGTTGCGGCGGCCGCGCCAGGCAGCCAACTAAGTGCCAGCAAGTATGCGGAAAGTCAACACAAACCATTGCATTTGCAACCCAACACACCATCGGGAACATGAACGTACCACGACATCGCAGGCTGACGGCTGTCCACGCATGTTGAGCTCTCCAGCGCGCAAAACCAAAGCCACAGCTCCATCCGCTGCAGGGGTCGCACAACCATGGCAAGACGTGCCACACAAAACATATGGAAATGATTTACTCACGAAGAATCTCAAAGCAAGGGGGTAGTGTGGGGTGGGGGAGGAGGAGATGGGGCGACTAGAGATTCGGTAGAGGTACACGGCGCAATGACATGAATACAAATGAATCTGGGCGACAGCTACACACCGCAGTCACCAAAGTTCTGCATCAGCTTGGGAGACAGCTTGAAGATGGATGGCGCATCATCGCGCAGGATGGCAAACAGATCCTCAGCCGTGGCCTCAAAAACACGCTTGGTCACAAACGGCAGCAGCGTGGACAGGCCGCTTTGGCAGAGGCGATAGGGGCATGTGTTGCTGGACGAGTCCGTGCGTGTCATCACCTTGACACCAGTGTTCACGATCTGGGTTTCGGTAGACACGGTTGTGTGAGGGCCAAGAAAGGGCTGGAACAGACCAAACGTATTTGCTCAACCCAATCCACAGCATCGATCGAGCGAGCTCTCAAGTGGTTTATCGGCCCAGAGGTAGAGCATCAGCAAAACGTTCGGGTCATGCGCAGCTTACCCGGATGCCACGATCCTCATTGTGCTCAATGAGGTGGCGCGTGACCTCAGACACGACATAGAGATGGCGGTTCTTGCCACTCGTCTGACCTCGCAGCATGACCAGATGCCACGGGAAGTCGTCAGCCAGACCGTAGAATTCGCGGATATTTGCCATCATGCTCTCGCGTTCAGCGTCTTGATCCAGGAAACAATAGGGCTCCTCTGAGTAAGGACGTTGGCCTGCCAGGCACAGAAAATAGTGCCAGTCAAACGATGGGCTCTTGGATGCCGAGTTTTTGTTGAGAAGACGCCTCAGCGGGGCCACGCCCCCCAAAGCAGATATCACTCACCCTTGGCGGGTTCCGAAGAACTGGCATTCTCTTCGGCATCGGGGGTCGGCGAGCCACGAGCAGTGGATGAACCCTCCTCGGAGGCAGCGCCCTGCGTACAGACGAATGTCGAGGTCATGGCACGTGCTATGAGACTCGAGCATGTTGTTGTATGCCAATGCAGAACATAGTCGGCTGACACCGGTGACAAAGCAAGCGCACCTTCTTGCGCAGCACGGCCACAAAAAAGCCACCCGTGTCCTGGGCGTGCGGCAGGAGACGCAGGCAGCGTTCAAGGTGGAACTTGGCAGCTTCTTCAGCGGTAGGAGGGTTCATGCTGTCGGGAAACTGAGGCGTTGGATAAACAGACACCAGACAGGTCCAAACACAGGTGCAGCGGTATGAAAATTGAGCAAAAAGGCAAAAGGGGTCACAAGCGCAAGCTGTTGTTGGCCACAAATTGCATGCCAGAGCCCCACGACTTACACGCTTGCGCAAATCCGGGCGCATCTCACTTGTGGAAGAATACCAGTTGCAATCCCTATCCTGTTGATTCAACAGCAGTAGCAAAGCGCCGCAACAAGGTTACAACAACAAGAACAACAATACACAACAACAAAAAAAAATCGCGGCGACTGTTCTTGTTCTGTCGACGATCAAGTTGATAGACCAAGTTGATAGACATACCATCAACTTCCATGAAGTCATGCCTGGATCGCGCACCAAGCCCGGAAGTTGATCCGAGACATCCACGAGCTCCACCAGGCCTGGGGGAGATTGAATGACAAACGAATAATGTGAGAAGCGAGCAAAGGTCAACAGGAGTGGAGAAGGAGTGGTGTGTCTTGTACTCGTCCACACCTTCGTGTTGGCGAAGTGCCTCTGCCACAACAGCCTCGTTCTCAATTGGGTTGAGCGAGCAGGTTGAGTACACGATCAAACCACCATCTTCAAGAAGCTGGATGCCACGACGCAGGATGCGGTACTGCAAGGGATGCAGACTAGAGCATTGCCAAACAGTCCCACCAGAAGCAACGTGGCGCAAGTGAGAAGCGACTTGGAAATGGCAAAAACGCACATGGGGTTGGCGACTGCTGGCGATCGTTGCGAGGGGAAGAACAAACCCAGTGGCATCAAAGGGGTTCCACTTGCGCCAAATGCCGGGGTTCTTGCGCATGGTACCATCACCAGAGCAAGGCACGTCGGCCAAGACGCGGTCAAACTTCAACTTGCGACGACGACTGTTTCCACCCTATTGAGCCGCCCAAGTTAAAGCACCGACCCAATGCGGAAGTTGCACGCATAATCGCGGGCAGTGGCACACCTTGGAGTCCAGGAAGAGGGCCGGAAAGATGCTGGCATCTTGATTCACCACCATGAAAACGGGCGACTACAGGAGCGTAAGCTGGCGCATGAGAGCACGCACAAGCAAAGCCAAGTTGGCGGGTCGCTTCAAGTGGTCCCAAAAAAAAAAAAAAAAAAAAAAAAAAAAAAAAAAAAAAAAAAAAAAAAACCAAGCACCCAAGTAGCTGAAGAATTACTGCCGAGGGTCTGACGCGACTACCACTACATTTACAACGGAAAGAAGAAAAAAGAGAAATCCCCGAAGAACGAAGGAACGAACAACGTAACAAGAGAGAAACCTTGACTTCGCACAGAGGGATAACGATAAATGACACTGAGGTTCTCACCTGGAGACGCTTGCTTTGGTGCACCAGCATGTAGCAGCGCTTGGAATCGGCGTCATTGGCCACGACAAGACCACCTGCGTACGGAGGTGTGCGTGTCAAAATTAACAAAAGCAACACGAAAATCTTGCCTGCCTGCCCCATCCTCTGCTTTCAGAGTCAAGGCGGTCCCGGTGGGGTGGAAAGCGAAACGTACGAGGAACGGTCTCGTCGGTGGCAGACACGCCTTCAATGATCTGGGCAGTCTTGGAGCCCGGGGCGGCACACATGTCCAGAACACGCTGATTGGGCTTGACATCGAGAAGGAGCGGCGGGATCATCGAAACGGCTTCTTGGCGACTGATATTACCCTTGTACCCACGAAAGCCGCACACAAAATGCGCGGAGTGAACTTTGGCGTTTGGCCGAACACTGGCGCTCGAGAACAAGCAGGGCTAGTTTCGCACCTGTTCACTTTGCATGACCAAAGCATCATGGAGCTGGGAAAGACCCGCATGTTTGCGGATAAACTGGCGCGAGGTCTAAGAGGCGCGGATACGAGACGCACAAGCATCAAGACACGATGAGCAATAGGTCATCACCCTACTTGCCGAGGTCAGCATCACGAGCGCATCGCACCGTCAGGTGGTAGGCCATGCCGTCGGGATACCACGGGATGGGACGCGGGGGAGGGATCCGGGTGCCATCCGAGAGGACCACATCTTGGACTTGGGGAAAGTACTTGTCCTCAAAAGTACGCAACACCTCTTGAGCCGAGCTAGGGAGCATGATCGTTGGAGAAGTGAGCTAGGATCCAAGCGCGCAAGAAGAACCCGCACGAGAGTCGTGGTATGGCCATATCCTACCTGCGAGTGCCAGTAATGCGAAAGGTTGCGGGAAGAGTTTTGCGGAGCGTGGTCATGAACTCGTCCCACTCTGCTTCGGGAACGATGCCAAGCCCCTAGGGGTACGATGTGCATGCCAAATCAAGCAGACATGAAACAACGCGACCCTCAGTCACCAGGTAGAGGTGCGCAATGCAAACCGAGGGTTCGAACGAACCTTGTAGTACGTCTCAAACTTTTCGTTTTCCTTAATCAAGGTATCCCGGGCATCGCGCTGTCAAAGGGGCGGTCCAGATTAAGATGGAGTGAGACTGAACGATGTCAATTCCCATCGTCTTGTCAAGCAGGAACTATCAAATGGTGAGCGTGCAGGTGACAGAGACAGGATAGCACCGAGTGACGTTGAAACTTACGCGGGGACCGCTAACGTGGGTCTGGGGGCGAGAGCCACGGTTTCCACCGCCATTGCGGCCGCCACCATTGCGACCGCCCTTTTGGCGAAAGTTCTTCTTGGGCATGGTTTTGGGCTTGAGCTGAACGGCCAAGTCACGTCGTTGAAGCTGGACTGTGGGCAGGGCGGCAAGGGAGCGGGAGGTGGCGATCGAAAGCACACACCGACGCGCGATCAATCCACAATGCCACATCCACAAGGCGTTGGCACACGACAGGAAGGATTATCCAGCCGACCGCCAAGTGCAATCCGATGCCCAAGTGTCTGGGATGCAGAGCAAAAAAACTGCCGTGCGTCAGCCGGTGTGTGCTTGAAGGAACCAACCACCACAAGCTTGACTTTATCTATACTACACTTGACACACACACAACAACAACACGTGTTCAAGCGTTTCTCTGACTGTCTTTTGTTTTCTTTCTTTTGTGGCCGTTTCTTTTGGTTCTCTCTTGTTGAACTCGACATGTGAATTGACATGTGAATTTGGTGAACGTGTGGTGGAAATGAATTGACCATCGTGATGCGAAAAAAAAAAAAAAAAAAAAAAGAAAAGAAGAAGCAGGAAAGAAGAGATGCAGCGCTTGTCGGTGCGCAAGTGATGGCGGAACCGTTTGGAATGGAAGGCGGTATGAAAGGGGTGGGCATGCGTTCACGTTACATGTCAGCAAAGCAAAGGTCGGGTTGGTAGCGGCAAAAGGGCAGCAGGACACCGCTGGTGGGCAACCCACGGTCTGCCATGCGTTGTGCCTGTTGGTCCAGCGCAATACCTGCTCGAGCATCAACATGGGTATGAGGTCAATCAGGTCGAGTTGATAAAATTGCTCTTCTTCCCGCTTGCGAGCGAGAGAAATCATACCAGCGTCGCGTTGGCTGAGGACATTGGAATAATCCCAAAGGCGTCCAGCGTAAGCGGTCGCACGAGGGAAGGTGCGGGGCACCACCACGCCCGGCGTGGCAAGCTCGCCCCACATGGCAGCGGTGCCACCGCGCACGCGGCTCCGCTGATTGGGCAGCGTGCCGTTGAGGGGATCGGCGCTATACATGGTCCACCAGGTCTTGTAAGGATCACACCTGTCATGACATCCCGGCACGGGCATCAAGGAAGTGAGTACAACGGTACAAGAGGCGGAGCCCAGTCAAGATTAATTCCGCACCAAGAGTCATCTCCAAACATGTTGCCAGCCCCACAGTCCAAATAGACATTGCTGGACCTGTCAAATGCAGCATGGGAGAGGTGAGCATTTCTACACAGCAGGCTAGAGTTGTGCGTCGAATGCCGGTGACAGGACCTTGACTCACCAACTGATGAGCACATCGGCACTCGTGTTGACCAAAGCTGCCTGTAACGCTGCCTTGTTGCTCCATACTTGCACCACGTCTATACACGGGTGGCAGCCAGTACCCAAGATGAAGTGAAAAAAAAAACAAGAAAAACAAGAAAAAAAAATAATCCGATATAAAAACCAAGCAAACAACCAAAAGCTATGGGGTTTCAGTCTCAGAACGCAGCACGTCAATCGTACCAGAGGACTCGATGGGAAGTTGAGGGTCTTGCATAGAAGCTTCTTCCCAGTAGATGAAGCGGCGGTCGGCGGCCACTGAGGCCAACAGGGCGCGTTGGCGTTGGAAGTAGGTGAGAAGCAGGTCACCCACTGTCTGGTTGTGCTGCTGCAAATAAGCGGCAATGCCTGCATCCGAGAGCCAGCAGTTGTGGTTGATCTCGTCGTAGCCGAGATGAATGTAGGGATCCTTGAAGATCAGGACGAGGTCGTAGAATACGTACTGCAAGACCGTATAGGTCTTGTCGAGTGTTGGGTTGAGCTGTCCACATGGGGGCTCTGCGCACGATTTCTCCCAGTCTTTCTCATAGGCACAGGCCACAATATCCTTTGTCTCTGGGCTGAGACCAAAAGAACGGGAATGTCCGGGTGTATCAATCTACGGCAGCATGAGAAGGGGTGAGCATCGGCATGCGCCAAGTCACTTGAACCAGGCGTGTAGGCCAAGGCTGGCAACCAGGCCATGGGCTGTGAGTACCTCGGGAATGATGCGAACGCCACGCAGGGCAGCATAGTTCACCAGTTCGCGCAACATATCAGGGGTGTAAACTTTGTCGGCCGAAGTGGCGCCGTGCACTGTGATGTCTGTCAGAGTGGTCAGCCAGAGAGGAAAGCTCTGGGAATCGGTCAGATGCAAGTGCACAACATTGATCTTGGAGTAGAGGCAGCCATCAACAATCGTCTTTAACGTTTCAATGGGTAGATAAGTGCGTGCCACATCCACCAAAAGCCCGCGGTACGTAAAGTCCGGCTGGTCCGAGATGTTCCACGGTGTCATGGGCACCATGACCGATCCATTCTTAAAAGAGGGAGTGCGAGCGAGCGAGCGTGGTTGCAAACGAGGAAAAAAAAAAAAAAAAAGAAGAAGTGGCAGATGCAAGTTCACGGGGATGAGGGGTTTCACTGACAAATGAGAAGCCGGGGTCAGCTGAGGTGGGATCAGAATGGGGGCTGAGGATCAACAAGCACCATACCGGTTGCGGTTGGACGAGCTGGGACAGTGTCTCCAGGCCGCGCAGTGCGCCGACGTAGTATTCAGCCTTGATGACAATGCTGCCAGACTGGGGAACGTTGATAGTGTAGCTTTCGTCGTCAGGTGGGTTACCAATATCAATTTCGGCATGCACGACATCAATGACGATGACGTTCAACGTGAATGGGCCATCGGGTTGGGAGCATGTCGGGGCAATGAAGGGCTTGTAGATAGCCACGGCATCACTCAGGTTGCCCTCGCCAATTTCGCGAAAAAGCAGCTGACAGCTCAGTCGGCTCCAAGTTGTACCATTTTGAGCCGACTTCAGAGGAGGCCAAAACGTGACAGGCCGCGTCCCATCATCAATGTATGCTTGTGCCAACGCCAGCACCATCACGAGCACAAGAGCACGACAACCAGCCATCTTGAACGCGTTGTGCTCGGAAGAAAAACCAAAAAAACAAAAAAAAAACTGGAGATCATCGCATGAAACTTTGTCATCATTTTTGGGCGCGGATGAGTTCATCACAAAAGTAGTCGTTTGCTGTTTTTCTCTTCTTTTCTGGTTCGGTCATTTTGGCTATTGGCTCGCTGGTGGCTATTGGCTCGCTGGTGGCTATTGGCTCGCTGGTGGCTGGTGTGGCTGGTGTGGTAGCTACAGGAGAAGGCGCGCAGGCAGCTTTTGCGTGCATGTTGTTGGATCTGCCCTTGGGGGTGCCGAGTCATTGGTCATCATGCCCAAGCGCAATGCCAGCGAGGTGCCCGGCGTACCGAGGTTGGTGGTTTGAGATTGCATGTTAACTGCGCTGAGCCATTTGCCGATAACGTGGTGCTTGATCAGCTTTGCAGGGGCTTGGCTGGTACCCAAACGCGGCAAAGCCGGCGAAAAAGACTATGCTCCCGAGCCTGGAAACAAGGAACAACAGCTCAAGCTTGCTGCTACTCGCGCTGAATTTTTTGCCCTTCACTCCTGCGAACACGTGACCTCTTTGTACGACGTGACGGCACCACCTTGCTGCCTCGTGAGTCTCGATGCTGACTGACAAACCCATGTCCTCAACCTTTCCCCCGTTGCCTCTCTCGTGCCGGGCCTGGCTATAAATAGACGGACCGCCAGCTTTGGATGCTGGCGACCAGATCTTCAGCTGGTGCAAGTGCTGCTAGGCAAGGTGAGTCAAGGCTTTGCTGCCCGCGGAGACCGAGAGATGTGCTGATTGTGTAGCCCGTTTTCTTTTTTGAACAGCATTGTGCCTCTCACAACAGAAGTTTATTTCGCTCATGTCTTGCATCTTGCCGAGTGCAGGGCTCGGCGTTTGGTTCAAGTGGTTTTTTTGACCGCCAAGAACGCGCTCATATGCTCTATCCAGAGGAGGCACTCTTCCTAGCTGAGCGAGTATGTGTGTGTGTGTGCGTGTGTGTGCGTGTGTGCGTGTGCACACGCACGTCTGAGCAGCGCAAGGCGGGGAGTGAGAGATGACGCTGGAGTCGGATGTGGGTTGCATTTTTTTTGGCTCATGCTTCATCGCCATGTGCTAGGGTGCCTTTGAAATCTACGATGGAGACTATCCCCTGTCGCTGCAAGAAGCCACGGCCTTGCTGCTCTCAAGCGGGGCGCTCACTTATGCCGAGTACCTGGTTTGTCCATCATATTTATACCACTCTCGCTGTCCTCCAGGCAATGCAGTCCTCACTCGGGCTCAAGACATGCGCCAATGATGCTCAACCAGTTGGCCTTTTGCGCATGGGTGTGCCTTCCGCTGCTGTCTTCTTGACAGACCTACACACACTTTCGCCGCAATGGCTACCATGTGCGCCGACATCAGAAATATGTGCCGGAGACCACGGCTGCTGTTGACACTGAACAACCCGTGACGAATGAGGCTCAACACCAGCTACCCGGCCCCGCACCAACCGACATCCAACCCCCTTCGACCTCGCTTGCGGTGCCCATTGGGGCTCCGTCCAGCACGTCGAAGCCTCCATTCCACCCACGTATGTGTTGATTCGCTGTTTGCAACTGCCATGGGCGCTATTGCCCATGAAATACAGGCTTTAGCGCCCGGCTCTGGCCATGTGCAAAACTCACCTCACATGCTTTCACGCCACAGCGGCCTTGTTTCGAAGCGTTGCGTCACGTTTCTCCTCAATAGTGGCCACTGTTGAGCAGCTGGTGCGTTAATGTGCGCAGTCTATGCGATGGCGCCCCTGAAATAAGCGGGATCGGCGCTCTGGTTGCCCTCATTGCCACATCGTCCTGGCAAACCTACATCTTGCAGCTCAGTCCCATGGGTCGGTGGATTAGCCCTGCCTATCAGGAGGAACAGCCGCTCGTGGCCAATGTCGATCGCAACAATCCAGGTAGCTGCTTGCGAGCATCTGCGCTCGAGTTTGGGGCCACCCTACCATTCTCATCAACCATCGCCCGCAATTGGCATGGCTTTTTGACATGGTGTGTAGCTCGAGTACTCGAACAAGTACGCATTGTGCGCCATACACGAGAAGCCTCAGCGCAACCCAGCATTCCCTCGCGATCTGAGGTATCGCAAAATTCAGCACCGAAGATCACCTTCGATGTCTTCCGCCCCTCGCGAGAATTTCGCAAGACAGACCCCGGCATGCCGGCAGCAGCCGTCGTTGTCTGCAGGTACGCATCGTGTCCGGCTGCCCTGTCTCTGTGGTGCGAGGTGGTACCCATTTTAAGCCGCCTTCCCTCTGTCTCACTTCTGTCTCAACGGTCGTAGCTTCAAAGCAGATGTGCCACATCTGGCAGTCATCGAGCGGCTGTCGCTTGAGGCGCATCCAGTACCCCTGAAGTTTGCCTACGTGTGTTGCCTAGTGAATTTGCCTCTGCATTGTCGGTCTCGCCTCTTATCGGCAAGGCTGTTTCCTCCTCGCGGCGTCTCACCAAGCGCGCCTTTTGGATATACGTAGGAGGACAATGGCACGATTGCTTTTTGTGGACTGTTGGAGATTTTGACGCCCATTTTTGGTCCCACCGACTTGCAGCGCAGTCTGCAGGAGACTCACGAGTAACCGCGCAGTGCGCGCGCGCAACTGTGACCAACACTAACACTCCCGTTGACATGATAGGCTAGAGTTTTTTTTTTTTTTTTTATATGGTCTGTTTGCTTTCATGTCCTCCCGTCCCGAAATGGCGAGCGAGTCGCCCTGTTCTGTCCTTTTCTCAGACCCAGACTTTGTATTTTCCTGTGCAGTCGCACCTTCAGAAAGCAACCAGAATCGAAAAAAGAAACAGAGGAAGAAGCAACAGAAAACACCAGCACTTTTGTTTGGCGTTGTCAAGCAAAAGCGATGCTGATTTTTTAAGACTTTCTTGATTCGCCAGTTTTGAGCAGCAAGGGGTACGCCCGTGGTCGGGGATCTGGGGTACCCACGACCATGTCGACCGCCGGTGCATCGAGTGGGGGCAAGGAAGCTGAGTCTGGGGGACCGTCGCAACTGAGCCTGGCGCCACGGGGCACCAATCCACGCTCGACGGTGGTCAAGTTTCGCTCCTACCTGTCCAACACGGTGCTCGATGCCTGTTTGGCAATGGGCTGGGCCCAGACCGCGGACGACAACTGGGATCTCTTCTGGTGTGATACTACCTGGGCCCGCGAAACATATGTCCCTAGCAACTTTCCCGAACACTGCAAGATTTGCCACTTTCCCCAGCACTACGAGCTTACCCGAAAGGATTTCATGGCCAAGAACCTGAAGGATCTGCAGCGGCGTGTGGCCAAGAATCCCGAGCTGCGCGATGACTACATCGACACAACGTTCATGCCGGCCACATACTGGCTACCACATGACTATGGCATTTTTGTCGAGGCCTTTCGACGCCAGCCAGGTTCTGTCTGGATCATGAAGCCCGTGGGGAGCGCTCAAGGCAAGGGCATCTTCCTCATCAAAAAGCTAAGCGAGATCCTAGCCTTCAAAAAGGACACACGCTTCCAGGCACCCTCCACCGCTGCCAATGAAGCGCCGCCCCAGCAGTCGTATATTGTCCAGCGGTATCTTGACGACCCTTACCTCATTGGCGGGAAGAAGTTTGATCTTCGCCTGTATGTGTTGGTCACAGCCTATCAGCCGCTTGAGTGCTGGACCTACCGCGAGGGCTTTGCGCGCTTTTCTGGATTCCCCTTCTCCATGGAAGACATTTCCAACAGTCAGGTTCACCTTACCAACGTGGCTGTGCAAAAAAAGGCCGAGGGATACGACGAGGCCAAGGGGTGCAAATGGCTGATGACACAGGTGTGCCGTTTTCTCGAGGCTGCCCATGG
The DNA here is from genome assembly GCF_000002865.3 of Monosiga brevicollis MX1. Lineage (NCBI taxonomy): Eukaryota > Choanoflagellata > Craspedida > Salpingoecidae > Monosiga > Monosiga brevicollis. The sequence goes on from NW_001865042.1 coordinate 897,972, forward strand.
CCATGAAGCCGTTCAGACTATGGTACAAGACATCACCAAGCTGGCTGTGACCTCATTGCGGGCGGTACAAGCACGTGTTCCCGTGCAAAAGCACTGCTTTGAGCTATATGGCTTTGACGTCTTGTTGGATGCGCGTCTCAAACCTTGGCTCATTGAAGTCAACGCCTCTCCGAGCTTGACCGCGGACACAGAGACTGACTACCACCTCAAGTGTAATATGTTGCAGGACGCCTTTCATGTGCTGGACATTGAGCATAGGTGCGTGGTGCAAACGCGTCGGTCGAGGAATAGGGCGCACGGTTGGGATTCATTGACTCAAACTGTTTCGTGCTGCCGGGAAATTGAATTTGTGGGGTGGGGGGATTGTAGGCGAACTCTCAAAGAACGACGTGTGGGCAACTTTGACTTGACCTGGCAAAACGGACCCGTGGTGCGCGAAGAAGCCACTCGGCCCGGACAAGTCCCGCGCCTGAATGGCCAGTTTGGTAGGTCACGAACGTGTTTTGGTTGTGTGCTTGTTTTTTGTTTTTTTTTTGCGATTTATTTGGTTTGCACGCTTACAATTCCTCGCTGCAACCGTCTGTTTTTCGACCTTTGCCGGCAGGCTCTTATACGGGGGACCGACAAGCTCATTTGCCCCTATGAACCATCCAAGGTACTAACATGTAAATGACCGTAATTGCATCTTGATTCAGGGGTGGGACAAAAGGCCTGCGCCCCATGTGAACGAGAACCCGCACGTGCAGACGCGCTGCGTACCACGATATGAGCTGTGCTCGTCGGCTAGTGCTGCTGCCCCGCCGTCTTGGTCCGCATCACGATCTTTACCAGAATTCACTCGTTTAGTGTTTCTTTTCGACCTGCCAGTGGCATACACGCTTGGCCGAATGCTCGCCCTCCAACGCAGAATCGTGTTGTTGTGCGTCCTTTGGTTCCGGCTTGGATGCATTCTTTGGCCCAGAACAGCCGCTGCGATAGAGACTCAGAGCTAGAAAATCACACAAGGCAGGCGTCGAGATCCCGTGCGCCACACCCAAGACCTGCAGCCAGTGGTTACGAATGCTGGGGCAAGGGTGGTCGGTGATGATGGTAGCCAGGCACTTGGCGGCGTGCTGATACCTCGTTTCAGACTACATGCCAAGCAACAGAGCGAACCTGTCACGACATCCGCCAAGCTCGCCAAAGCGGGGAAGTTGACCGGAAAGCACATACACACACACACACACACACTGACCGTGGGAGCATTCTGCGCGCTGGGGATTAGCCGAGAAAGGAGCAATGTCCATGATCGTAGCAGCTTGGCGCGATGCTCCTCCAAGCTGGCCCAAACGTCCCCCAAGCCGCTGTCTGGCGTAGACTTGGGTTGCACTTCTGCAGGCTCCTGCTTGCTGCCCGAGGCGGCTGACCCTGTCTTTGTTGTGTCTGAATGTTGATCAGAAGCAGCACAACGCGATTCAGCTTGAGGAGTAGGCCCCGGCTGTTCAGTGTGAGCTGACTTGACAATGGAATGGCGGGCCTTGGGAGACGTTCGCTGCTCCAGAACAAGTGTTGCGGTCAGTACGGCTCGGCCAGGACCCAACTGCTGCGATGAGCTGGCAGCTAGCAACTGCTGCAAGTGTAGACGTGCCATCAAGCTCAAGTTGACTAGTGAAGCAGCGCAGGACATACCATTTAACAAGCTGGGATACACAGCAGAAGCCAGGACGCAGGCGGCGCACATCCCACAAACACTCGAATGGACAGATCCAGAATACGGGTTTGCCGCGACGCATCAACTGACCTTTGGATGGCAGCAGTGCACGATCTAATTGGAGGCATGGGTGCCGACTTGACCAGGCACAGCGCTCGACCACCTGAGCATGTTTTCGCGGTAGGGTGTTAAGATCATAAACCTGGTGAGACAGAAAGGTTCTTTTGTAACTTGGGTTACATGAGGCCACGTACTTGCAATTCCCATTCAGACGAAGCTTGCGCGTCCGCCATCCATGACAAGACGCACCGCCATGACACGGCGACCTGACATTGTACATTGTTCTTGGAAAGCCGTGAGTGCCTTTCGAACCCACACCATGTCTCACAACAGCCTCGAACTGACCCGGTGTCCAGATGTCAGGGTCACGAGGTGAGCTTTGGAACAAGTTTCAAGTGTAGCAATGGAGGTGAGATTGGGAAAATGCAACACATCCGAATGATCAAGTGTGCCGTCCCGCAGCAGCTGAAGACAAAGTCTTGCTTCGCGCCTCGCGCTGTCCCAGGGACCAGGGCATTGCAGACACGCGGCCCAATCGTGCACACTGATCAGGGCATCAAGCCACACATCGGACGGGACGCGCTCATGCGGCGCAAACTGAATAATTGGTCCCCAAGCCCAGTCTGCGGGGCGAGCATCTTCGGGCCCGGGCCACTATCAGCACGGCAAAACCACAGGATGGACACAACACCGTGTAAGATGATCTCAAAGGGACCAGTGATAGCATTCGGGCTTTTGATTCCCTCAATCTGGGGTTATTGCATGCTGCCTGCAGTCGACAAGGTGCTGGCCTTGCTTGCTTCTCACCGGTGGGGCCGTGTCCAAGCAGGGCGCCTGGCTCCTCAGGCCAATCGTAGACGCCCAATGGCCACGCACGTGTCCGTCGCCTCCCGTCAGGAGACGCACTCTGTCAGAACCAACGTCCAACTATCCATCCACACCGACAACCATCAGAAGCTGTGTTGCTCTTCTACAGGTGCCCTGTATCCCACATCAATGCAGGTGTGCCACCACGTACAGCCAAGTAGATGCCGAGCCCAGACCATGCCGCTTCTCCCGAGTTGTTCGAAACGGAGCCATTTGGAGGTTCTGGTGCACCTTGCGCCGCTAGCCCCTGGGCTTCTGGGAGCCGAGCTGCTGCCACACCCTGCTCCAACAAATGCTGGACAATTCGCACTATGCTGGCGAGCCAAGCCATCGTGGCCTCTTGACCCCTGGAAACAAGATCGTCGTCACTGGACCTGCACGTCTGTGTGCTGACAAACGTCTCATCTCCTCTCTCTCTATGCTTTTCTCTTCCTGATGACCTCTCTTTCTCTGTGTCGATTTGTCGACAAAAGCGCAACATTTCCCGCCAAAACCGCGTCCAAGGTACAGACTGCTTTGTTCTGTTGGTGGTGGTTATTTTAACGAACCGAAACAGAAAAAAAAAGAGAAGAAAGCCTCCTCCCTCAATGGACCATGGGGTGAGCGCCGGTGTTGGGACAACTGGCAGTTACTAGACACCAGGTGCATTGGTGCGTGGCATGGGTACGCCAGGGAAGGTGCGGCCATTGCCGGCCGATTTGGCAGCTCGCCTCGGCGACGCCTACGTTTTGAGCGATGTGACGGTCCTGGTGGCCGAGCTCTTGGCCAACGCCCTGGACGCGGGCGCAACCCGGGTGGTCGTGCACACCGCATTAGACGAAGCTTTGGTAGTCGTTCGCGACAACGGACATGGGTTGCGACACGATGATTTGCAGCTATTGGGTCAAGCCGTCGCCTCCAGCAAGCTGCCAACCACGGCTCAGGCTCAAACTCATGGGTTTCGGGGCCAAGCGCTGCGCGCCATTGCCCAATGTTGCTGTCTCAGCATTAAGTCGCGTGACCCCCAATCAGGGCTTTTATTTCAAAAGGTCGTGATAGGTGGGCAACCCAGTAGCCTGACGGTGGTGGATAGTGGTGATAGTTGGCACACAACCGTTCGGGTGAGTGACATCTTCTTCAGCTTGCCCGTACGACGGCGCAGCGTTGCATCATGTCCCCCTCGCGCAATTCGTGCTGTCCTTGCTCGCTATGCGCTGGCCTGCCCTGGTACAGCGTTGACCTGGACCTTTGGGCGGAATGAAGCCGTACCTCGGTGGTGCCTGCCCGCCCACACCTCGGCATTGGATCGCTTCCGTGCGGTGCTCCCCGCGGCTTTGCGTGCAACCGTCATCGCCATGGACGAGCCGGGAGCAAGGCACCTTCGCGCCGCCTTCGCAACGGAGGGGCATCCCACGCAAGCCTATCAGTTTTTGTCCGTTAATGGTCATCCACAAACGCAGGGTCAGGCCCTCGAGGCTGTGCGAAGTACTTTTGCTCACAGCCTCTTTGGCCGTCAAGACGAGAAGAATGGTATGCTGGGACTGTTCACGAGACATGGCGAAGAGAAGAGAGGATTGAGCTGCACATGTGATGGGACAGGCCCTTGTACAAGTGGATGATTTTTTTGATGCGCATGTGCTCTGTGCTTGCATGGGGATGAGATAGACTCGGGCAAGCTACGCAGCCGCCGCCCCCGCTACTACCCCGTCTTTGCGCTCTGGGTGGAGATGGCTGACTTTTCGGCAGATAACTTGGTTGATAACAAACACCGCTTTCTCATGGATCCTGACAGCCCTGAATTGGCTCAAATCACGAGCCTGACGCGTCGTTTCCTTGAACAGCAAGGCTTTCTTGCTGTGATGCCTCCACTCTTTACTGCACCTGCCTCCACAGACATACCTGCGCAGCTGGAGTCTTCGCCCAAGCGCCCCAAGCGTAGCCCTTTTCATTCGTTCCGGTCTGCAAGCAGCAGTGCAGCCCAGTCAGGGCTGACCGCCGAACCCAAACAAGATGCGCCCACCGTCGATCACGACTTGTTGCACTCCTCCGCCAGTCCCACTCCAACTGGACACGCCCTGCACTTGGCGCCTGAGCCGGGAATAGAAGCGGGCCCGGCCCAAATCATGTCTCAAGTCCCAGATAATCAACTACAGGCGTGTAGGCACGGGCTTCAGGCAAGGCGCGAAAACCAGGAGATCCAGACGACCCAGGCGACCCAGGAAGCTATGGGGCCTGGGCCTCATTCCAATGATGCCCTGATTCAAGTCAAGGTCCGTCAACTTTTCGACCCTGCGTGCAAGACCCGCTATTTTGCTGACGGCGCGCATGAATGAACAACAGATCCGGACGCCCGATTCAGGAAACTTGCCCTCCTCGGCTTCAAACACGCCTCAACCGCGTTTCCTGAATTTACCCAAACTCCCAAGAGGGTAGAACCTAGCTCATTATCTTTGTTACCTCGCTATCTTGTTGGCAAGGCATCTCTCACAGCGTCGGTGTATGGCTGTTGGCAGGGCACTGCAGAATATACGGCTTAACAATGAGCATCTTCATCAGACGCGGGTGCGTCGGTGTACCGCTCGCCAGCTCATCCATTCGTGAGTCTGTGCATTTGTGCGCATGACTGTCTGGGTTTCGTTGCAGGTGGTAGGCCAGTTGGATGCCAAATTCTTGTGCTGTACGGTTCCCATCCCCGATGGCCGTCTGCTTTATGTCATTGATCAGCATGCAGCGCATGAGCGCATCATGCTCGAGCAGTTTCTAGCGGTTGGTGTTGAAGCCCTCAAAAGAGACAACGCTGTATTTTGCTCGTGGTCCGAGCCTTGAGGCGCTGGGCAACCTGGGGTGTGCTATCTCACGTGTGGATGCTTGATGCCCAAAACCCAAATTGGTCCTGCTATGATAGAACGATACGCAAACAGGCGATCGGGGGCTGCAGCAACCCATCACAATCCCGCTGGCCGAGCCACTGAGTGTTGAGAGTATGTCGAG
>NW_001865042.1:903732-912097 GCF_000002865.3 Monosiga brevicollis MX1
ACACACACACACACACACACACACACACACACACACACACACACACACACACACACACACACACACACACACACACACACACACACACACACACACACACACACACACACACACACACACACACACACACACACACACGGACACAAGATGGCCGGCTCTTGCTCGGGAATGTGTCTGATGACTTTCGCGCAAGAATTCTCACATCAACTCGGTACAGTGGTACCCTGGCCGTTCCACAGCACCGCATGGCTGAATATGTACGGGAAGTGTATGAAACAGTATCAAGTACGTTTCTGACTGGTTGGGTATTCTGTGATTGGATGCGCAGTGCTGTGGAAACTGGCTCAACGAATGGACGTCCACCATGCTAACAGGCGAGCTCGGATTACTGCCCTCACTGCGCGACATGATTTGCACACGAGCCTGCCGTGCTGCGATCAAGTTTGGGGACCAACTGACACGTGCTCAAGTCCGCAGCCTCATCCTTGAGCTGAACCGGTGTCAGGTTGGTGCCCTCACCGGCTGTGTCCGTGCCCAGATCTTGGGAGCTTTGTTTCAAACTTCCTCACCCCCCCCCCTTTTTCTCCTGACTTTGCCCGTCTCGTAGACGCCTTTTCAATGTGCCCACGGCCGGCCGTCTGTGGCGCCACTCGTCATTCTTCCTGATGACCCTTCCAGGCCCACAAGCCCATCTCCCCGTCCCGATTCGCGCCCAGTCAAGTTTAGTTGAAGTGTCCGCAGTTTGCCCACACATCACAATGTTGACATTCACCACACACCACACAACAACAACAACAGAGAACCCAAACAAGCGTTTTTGACATGTCGGAACAGCAACGAAAACAACAACATCAACAACAACAAGAACAACATCCTGTCACCCACTTCGTCAACGTGCGCAACCTGACCTTCAAGACATTGCTCAGTGAACCCACAACCTAGCATTTTTTCTTTCTTTCCTCCTGTCGTTCTTTCATCTTCTTTGCCACTGTGCGCCATGTCGGTCGTCACCACCATCCTGTGCTTGTTGCTCACGGTCATGTTCCTCATGGCTGGCACTGCCAAACTGACGGATGCCTTTGTCCCGGACCTCCACAACGAGCTGGTGGGCAAGTTTGAGACCTACGCCAAGGTACGGCAACTCGCTTTGCGTTTTGGTTCTTACTTGCTGATGTAAGAGAACCCCCCCTTTTTTTCTTTTTTCTGCAGCTCGTCGGCCATTTGCGGCTCCTCAACTCACGATGCTTGGCTGCTGCCTGTATCCCCTCTCCCGGTTTGCCCTCAACCCTGCTCCCTTGGGTTGGATGCAATACTTGGCATTGATGGTACACAGGTCTTGCAGACGGTGCAATATGGCGTGTCTGGTAGCACCTTCCGTCAATTCCTTGGCGTCGTGGAGACGGCTGCTGCGCTCCTGCTCTGGGTTGCCCCCCAGCTGGCTGCCAGTGTGTTGGCCATCATCATGACAGGTGCCATTTACACCCACCTTCTGGTTGAGGACCCTCCGCAAGCCATGGCCATGCCCGCCGTGCTGCTCCTCTTCTCTGTTATTGTTGCTGTCAGTGGCCGCAAGGCCAAGGGCTCCGGCAAGAGCAAGAAGAACTAATCGACTTGTTATATCCGTTTTTTTTCTTCCGTTTGTTTCTGCTCTCTTTCTCTCCCCTCACTTTTGCTCTGCTACGTGGCTCTCCGCCCGTTTGCCCGCGTGGGCGATGTCAGAACGTTGAGGTTGAAAGGAATTGAGAAGCATGGTGTCAAGGTTCGTTTGCTAACATGTAAGTACAATCATGTCATAAACAGAATTCACATCATATCTATCGTAGCATCCAGCGTCCAACCCGCACAGCGGGAATCAAAGAGGCCAAACCAAGCCGGTGCCAATGCAATGAAGTTGAACGTCCAAGCCCGCGTCAAGCCAGCGCGCGCGTTACACGTTACACGTGAACCGATGTACCCCCAAGGCGAGGGCCTGCGCGCCACAATGGGTTGTCAAACAGGGTCGACGGTTCGTTCCACTCGGTTGAGCCACCTGTCGGTAAGCTGGCTAACCGCTCGAGTCGTGGGCGTGCCTCCTACAAACGCCACCCGAGGGTGAGCATCTTGACACGCAGACCCATAGAAAGCAAGAATTGCATTCACAAGCAAAAGAAGACAAAAAAAAAAAAAAAAACTGAATCATCCGCAAGAGGTCACGCACCGAATCTGGTCGTCCCTTGAGTCCTGAAGCACGGTGGTTGGAAGCAAACACCTGAGCTGGGTCGATGGTGGCGCTGCGCACCAGCTCGCCTCGCTCGGGCGATGACACAGTCATAACCTAAATACCAGAACGCTGTATGAAACAACGGTCGCCCGCATACCAGATTCGCCGGTTGCTCAAAACAAAGGGCATTTGCCCACTCAGCTGCACGAAAGCCGCCGATCCATGCGCCCAGCAACTGACCTCTCGTCCTTGCCGCTTCATCACCCGGCCATCGTCCAGTGACACCAAGCGTGACGACTAATTAAAAGTCCGCCCGCCACGGAATGATAGCATTAGATGCCCCCCCCCCCCCCCCCACAAAAACACACACACACAGACATTAAAACGGGGGGGCCATCTGCTCCCCTTTCACATCTACAAACCGCACATACCTGAACGGGAATGCTTGAAGGTGATGCCTGGAAAAATGCGAACACCGCAGCTCGACCAAGGGCTCGAGTGCTGACCCCCCCCACTTCAATGATATCCTCAGTACGCAAGCCCCGACGGTAGGCCTCACCTCGAGCTTTTAGCATGGCAATTCTACGCGCACCCGTACAAAGCAGGCATGCCCCCATAAACAACAAAGGGTTCTCATGAGATCAGAAACATGAACAGGTCCGCCCCGACCCCCCCAATGTTCTATCAACTTTAGTCGAGACGAACCGCGGAGGAGCATTCTCGCTGATGTCAAATTCAGACATCAGCGATGCTTCAAAATGGACCGTTCGCACGGGGCCAAATGATGAATGAACATGATAAAACTCAAGAGGCCCCAGAACAGCCAACAAATCATCTAGCACAATTGACAGCCCAATGCATTGAGCCTTTATCAGATGTGGACCGGACCCTGGCCTCTGCACATGCACGAGACGTCCAACAGCGCGAGCCTTACCGTCGCGCCCGTCGGAATTGCTCGTCGTGACCCAGCCAAAGTTGGGCTGCGTCAAGCGCTGGGCGATTGCTTTAGTCGGCAACATTGCCTCCAGCTCGCGTTTAGAACCAACGCGCTCAAACAACATGCTTCGATCAATCGGTCGCAAAGCCTCGTGTACCTCGGCAGCCCACCCCTCAAGCCGCAAACGCAGGTCGGCCGCCCGCGGCAACTTATCGGCTTGGTCACGGAGCACATGCTTGAAAAGCAGTTCCGCTCGTAACAGACGCGCCACACCTGATACACACAAGCCCCAGCCCGTGAGAAACCAGTGAAGGATCGAATACCACGAGGCAGTTGCGGGAACCAAGCAGATCTCGCACCACTCCACTGGGCGGCGGAGGTGCTGTTGGCTGCGGCTTGCGCATCGCTGAGTTGCTCGAGTCCCGTCCAAAAGTCAGCCAGGGCCTCATACATGACCGCCTTGATTTGACACAAGACTTGCCAGGATGGGGGAAGATAGCCTGGAAATATGCAACATGAGGCAGCAGCAAGCATGTACCATCCTTTTCAAAAGCATAAACGAAGCGAGCACGTCCGCATGAACGTACCGTGCAAGAGATTGGCCGACAGTTTGTTGGATACGTGCAGCATCATATCCGCCACAGTCGCCGCCTCCCCGGGCGCCAATCTTCAGAAGAGGTAAGAAAAGAAGGAAGGGGGTTCCCATTGCATGGTCAGCACGTTGTTGATTTTCTGACACTGCAACGGATTAGGGCAAGCTGAGGGCAGACCTTACATACCGAGGTCGAACAGCGAGCTGTTGCAACAACAAACACTCTTGAGCCTGAGCCAGGCAGAGTGCTCCGATCACGCGCAAGGTGACGGGTGCGAGGTCAGCACTATCTCGCAAATTGTACTCCTCAGCCACAAATTGCACCAACCCCGCCGCACGCTCAAAATAGGCAGCAGCCCGGCCACACTCCTACCACAGCAAGCCAGATGCTTGAGATGGGGCTCAAAAATACAACCATTCTCAACGACTTGGCCATACCGATACCACATTGAAGCACACCGGCAACAAGATCTCCTGCCACATGCAAACGACCAACCTCAGCCACTGTCAAATCACAAGCAACTGCCAAGTGGGTGCTCAAACTAGCGGCGTTGAAGAGGGTGGCAGCTGCTTCGAGGGCAACAGCCGAGGACGAGCTGGGCTGGCCGTTGAAGCAATCATACCTAAGCCATGGCAACCACCGATGCGGCAAATATTCAGGCGTGAGGATGGAGGGGCTAGTCCTCGTCCAGAAGGCCACTGTCCGGCGAAGGGCCAGAACTCGAAAGCAAAAAAAAAAAAAAAAAAAAAAAAAAAAAGCTCGATGCAAATATCAGGAGTGACATGAATTCAAGAACCGAGTGGCCGCACCATTGAAAGGTCACGCCCGGAAGCGTGCGTCCGTCAAAAGTCAGCCGAGTTTGAAGTCCACGAAGATATTGAAAATATCGAAGATGTGCATAGAGGCTCTCATCGCTCCGCGTGTGTTCGCGCACAAACTTGCGTGTCGTCAGCAATTGCTCCTGCACGCCAGCCGTCAAGGAAGAAGTCACACCAAAGTGGTGGTGAATCACTTCCATAAGTTGTGCCTGCGAGGATGCCAGACATCAATCACACCAAGGGACAGGTGCAAGGATCAAGCCATGAGCAAGAATGGACGTGCACTTGACCGGGCACGAGCTGCATAAACGTGTTCACAATTACGACAAGGGCTAGGCAATCGCACCTCGACAGTATAGCCACCAGTCTCCTTCAGACCAAGCGCCACCATTGGCCAGGCTGGCGCTCTGTCAGCCTCAGGGGCTTGTGTTTTTGTGGCATGTAGACTCTTATGTGCCAAATGAACACTGCGGCGCACATTGGCTTGCATCTACAGCAGGCAAGGCCATGGCAAAAACATGACCACCAACATTTCATTCAGCAGTCGGAGCGTGGCCATGCACTGCGTGGGGGGAGGGGACGTAGAGGGTCGAGCAACCAACGCGATCGTTGAGCTGATGAAGCTCAGTGCGTAGGCGTTGCAAATTAGAATTGGCAAAGGCAAGGGTGACGGCAACTTCTTCCTCTTGGGGCTGCAATCGCTTCCGCTCGCGCTTGGAGGCACGGTGAAATGTCTATTCATGCCCAACCATGGGACGCACATCATGATTCAGGGGACACGTGATGTCTCATAATGGGCGTGAGCATTCGCGACTACGTACACGCAAGAGTTTGGTCGCGCCTTCACGGAGCCGCAGCTCTTTTTCTATGGCAGCATTGAGCTCATTGCGACGGGTTTGGACCAGCTGGGTCACTGTATTGCGGCGCAAGAGTGGGGGTGGCACTTCAGGCGCCGAGCTTTTGGGTGCCGCGTCCTTTGTTGCGTCACTTGAGAAGTGACTAGCGTTGTGTGGGGACGTGAGGGCGACATAATTGCTGGGAAACCAGCCACTGGCACCAGGTGTGCCCGTTAACTCGGTTGGCACCGATGTTCCAGCGCGGCTGTCGGCAATGGCCCGACCATACCACCAGCCCCCATCGGGACGTTTCAAAATCAATACGCAAAGCCCTGGTTGCAGCGCCAGCTCGTCCTACCGACAGTCAACGAAAGAAGAAGGCGGGTAGTAGAATGAATGCGTGTGACAAACAATGGGAGCAGAGGCGAGTCAAGGTCGACTGCTCAAAGGCGCGGAGGAGAGACGGCAATCGGCCCCAACCTCGTGAGTCGGAGCAAAGGCAAATGTCGCGCGCGCAAAGGGCTGCTGCAACGGGGGCGCTTGAGAATCCGCGGGTGGTGAGGCAGTATTGGCGCGCACACCTGCAAGCGCCACGGTTACGAGAGGTGGGTCACTCTGTTTGGTGACGTCATTCAGCGAGTCGGTGTGCCAGGCTGCATCTTCGTGATCGCTGTCAGAATCAAACGCGGCCTCATCGGATTCACCAATATGGGCAAGCGGCTGTGAAACAGGGTCGGGTACATCGAGGACACCGGCCACGTTCAAGGATTGGCTGGACGTGGAGCTCAACAAGACCGGACGCGAGACCAGGCCCGTGGAGGTGCGGTCGTCGGCGGTCTGCTTGAGCGCCAATGACTGTGACTGCGAGGCATGGGTGGCTCCTGAAACGTAAGCACTTGGACACCATCCCTCGGTCTTGCGGGAGAGATTCTTGACTTGAACCCAGCCATTGCCGGGCGTTGCAAGGATTTCGAGCTGATCTCCCTCTTTAAGGCGGACTTGATGTTTCTTGCCCTTTTTGTAATTGAAAAGCGCCTGGCGACGCTGGCCGGCGAATGCCACAGCCTCGGGCGTGCTCAGCTCGGGAATCTGTAAAAAGTGCGGTCGAGTGTCAAAGGGGGGGACGGTGAGTGGCTGTGCAAAAGAGGGACCTGGAACCTATGAGCGCGACTATGACATGTACGGCAGTGGACCGACCGAAGCGGGTCGGTTCATTGTGGAGGTCGAGAAGCTAGCCGGGCACGCTTCCAGCTCGAGCCAAGACCGTAGGCTTCCTAGCCAACGAGCCAAAGGCCAAGGATCGTACAAGGCCCACCCGGATCTCTGCAAGCCGGTGCTGAGTATCACCTGCTCCGTGCCTCAATAACGTGGCGTTGACGAGCGTGTTTGGTGCCTCTCAGGCGGCGGGAGCTGAGGTTGTTGTTTTGGTCCAGAGTTCAAACCAGCTGGCGGGCCAGCTTAACAGGTTTCTACGTGCTCAGTACAGCTATTCCAAATGCAGGATCCTGCAGCTGGGCGAGCCGTGATAGCAGTGGCTACACGACCCCTGGGTGGGAGCGGGCACAGATGGAAATGCACGAGCGAGCGCAGCGCACTGCCCTCCCCCAACGAACATCACACACAGCGAATGACGTTGTTGACTTGTTCACTTATTGCTGACAACACGTCAAACGACTTGTCGGTACATTGCTGCATGAACCCGCTCACAAACTACGATAACATGTAATTTTAAGTAAATAACTAACATTATCGGTGTATTGGGTTCGACAATAACTCTACATATTACTGCGTTTGTTCCCGACATCTCGACGACAACAAGCGCTTGGCTTCGCCAACCGCTTCAGCTTGATCCAACGTCAACTTGACGCACCCAATGAAACGATTGCATGAAGGCAAGCCGATCAAGAGCGAGATGCGGTCGTCCCCCATCTTCCTTCCTGTTATGGGTGTTTGGCTTGTTCTCTAGTTCTGTGGCCCGGACTTCTCAGATGTGATGGTGGATTGATAGACAGGGTGACTGGGTCGTAAGGCAGGCGTTGCACGAGATGATGTACCGTGAAGCTTTGATCAATTGAGTCGGCCAAGAACGGTTTTGCCATGATCCTCTCGAGCATGTACCGCAGCCCGACCGCCCCTCACCGCTTACTAAGGCCTCCCGAGTCGTAGCTGTGGCTCGTCGATTGGATATAGTGACGGTGGCGCCGAATGCGGTCCCCAAGATGGGCTGTGGCTTCTGAAGACCATGAGGTCTTGCTCATCTCTTGGATAAACTTGGCTCCGTCACCCTCCGTGCCGTCCTCCACCTCGCGAGGCTGCAGGGCTGCGGCCTCCTCCTCCCGCAGCGACTGTTCGTAGCGATCTACGCGCTCCTTGCGGCCTTTTTGATGCCATTCGGCGTTGGACATCATGGCTTTGAGGCGTGCGGCATCGCGCTCAGCCTGATCGTCTACCTTTGGTGGCGCCGTGCGGGCTGGAGCTGGGGCAGGTCCGGGACCGGGGGCAGGTCTATCGTGGTGCCGGGGCGGTGAAACTCCTTCGCGACGACGGTCGGCAAAACGCTGACGCGGCGGTGACCGCGACCGATAGCGACGAGGGGGTGACCGGGAGCGCGACCGATAGCGGCGAGGGGGTGACCGATAGCGACGGGGTGGTGATCGAGACCGCGACCGCGATCGTGAGCGATAGCGGCGAGCCGGTCCCCTGCCATCCCGGTTTGACGGGCCGCGACGATCGTCGTCGCGCTCATGGTGTGCTCGTTCCGCACGGTAAGAATCTGCGTCTCGACCTCGCGCCGGCTCATCGCGGGCTCCCCGCCCGACCGTATCTCTACGGTCGGCGCGAGGTGCGTGTTCGTGCGCATGGCGGTGCTCGCCTTCGGGGCGTGTTGAGGCACGGTGACTGCCCTCTGCCTCGTCAGTATCGTCCTCACCCTCATGGCGGTGGTGCTTGTGCTTCTTGCTCTTCTTCTTCTCCTTCTTCTC
>NW_001865042.1:912206-1030847 GCF_000002865.3 Monosiga brevicollis MX1
GACCTGCCCCACCTGGCTCACCTGCCATGCCACCACGCCCCAATCGTCAAACGTCAAAAGCCAGCGTTCTGCAGCAAAGCACACATGCGTGCCCGTGCACACCAAGCAAACAGGCCAGCACACCATAAACTTACCATTTGATCTTCGTCATCCTTGGTATTGAGCAACACGGTCTTATCCACAGGTTTGCCCAACAGATACTCGTCGCGATTATCGGCTGCTCCCATGGCGCCCGCATACATCCACTCGACTTTCTCCTCGCGTTTGCTACACATTCACATCGATCCGGTCCCCACCAACCACAACACGCGCGATACACAAGCACAAGGGAAGAGCAAAATTTCATGTGAGCCCAAAAGTTCATTGGCTCTCCAACACCTGCAGCGGGCAACTCATGCACAAAAAGCACAGAGACCCAATGCCCTTTGGTTGATCGCCCAGCCGCGTACCGGTGACCCGAGTCTTCAGCCATGCGTGACAGCTCCTCCCGCGCACGCTCCTCCTCGAGCTCCTTTTGTAGTTGCTGTGTCTTGCTCTTTTCCGCGAGCATCTTCTGTTCGGCGATCCATACTTTCTCAATGTTGGCCCGCGTGTGCGGATGCCAGCTCTTCTTGAAGTTCTATCCTCGCCGTTCACACCCAGACCATGGGGTGAGTGTGCCTCGATGCAATCAAGCCAAGCAATTTGGCAGACTCACAACCTTGACCCTGTCAAGAACCCAAAATCCAGCCCCTTGATTGCCAGCTTACCAAGTCGCCGCCGCCCATGATGCCGGTTAACCAAAATCAAAAGGCCGCCAGCCACCCCGATCCACCCGTCTCTTGATCACACCAGCCCCCTTTGACTCCCCCGCCTCAGCGTCAAATCGGCACGCCGCCTGCAACTGTCCAAGCGTCGCTCCGCTGGCCGTGAGCTCCTCGAAAAAAAGGGAAAATTTGGTGCAAAACGACAGTCGACGCTCTCTCTCTCTCTCTCTCTCTTTTTCTCCTCTCTCTCGCATCTCCTTGGCATTCATAGTGTGATAGATATCGCACTCAATATACTCCTCCTAATTTGATTATTATACTTCCTGAGCACAGTTCAGTGTCTTTTGTTCTCTTTGTTCTCTTCAAGTTGCAAAGCAACACACACACACACACACACACACGCGCGCGCTTTCTGCTTCTTTTTTTGTAACTGACACCCAGACGACGATTCGACGAGGAGCTGCGACGACGGCGTCACCATCTGCAACATTGGTTTGAGTGATCGAGGGACGGGTTAGGTCTGGGAGGAGGTCCCGTGCTTGAGGCGATCCTAGGACTGCTGCCAGACAAGCTTGATTCAACCCAATCGCATAAGCAGCGACAGGCAGTTTCGCCAAGCAAGAAGAAATTTCTCCAGCTTCACTTTCGGCAGTCGCTGGCCCAGGTCGACGAGACGCCACTCGAGACTTGGGCTGCTGTTACCATTCAATTTCTAGCTGAAGCGTACCTTTCATTGACCCGATATACCTGTGAGCCTTTGCTACCCAAGCCTACTGTTCGGTTCCCCGATCAAGCATCCACTCGCATCCTCGCCTCTGCTCTCCCGTGGGAGAACGTCCGTTCGGGGGAGCCTGGGAAGGCACAGGAAGACTGAGCCTGGCCCGGGTTGCAAAGCGGCGTCTGCGCGGCCGAATGAGCTGGCAGGCACCTTTCCACGCTGGTGTTGGGTTGTGGTACTGCCTCAACCTGCAGGATCACGAGCATACTTGTGTGGATGATTCAGCCGCTTTGGCTCCGTTCCGAGCGTCGTGATGGGTGGTGATTAAAGGACGTCTTTGCCCCCCCGCTTCATCCCGCCGTCATGCCGCCCAGTAAAGAGCACCGCGCGCGAGCCACCGCAACACGGCCCACCAAGACGACCAAGTCTGCTGCCAAATCTGCATCTAGGTCCACCAAGACTGCCAAACTCCCTCGTTTCGGCCCTTACCATGACAAGCGCGTTTTTTTCGCTTTCATTGTACCGCCAAACCTCCAAGAACGGCTACAACATGCCGTGGCACAAGCGGGTGCCGACCTTCGGGTGCGAACTTGTGGCCCTCGACCGCGGCTACGCCGTCTCTCTTCTTGTTGACCTCTGTTCCCCATGCTTCTGCTCATAATCTTCCTCTCAGTGGTTTTTTTTTTTTTTTTTTAATTTTTTTTTTTGTGACTCTTGGGTCTTTGTGTCTGATGTTCCTCCCCATTGCTATCCTGGTCCCCCGCCCTTCTGTATGGTGGCTGTCGATAACTTTGTATTCGTGTACCCATGCTCATCACAAGCCCTCTTTTTTTTTGCTTCTGCTTCCTTCATCGCAGAGCAAGCGAGAGGACGCACACATTGTGGTTGTGCGTGATGAAGACGTTTCTGTGAACCGTGGAGGGCACCGTCCCGGCTCCAAGCACGATAATACGTCCGTGTCCTTGATTTTTGCCTTGGACTCTTCGCTTTGACCCTTCTGTCTCCCCGCTAGCTTCTGATCTGTTAAAGTGCTCACAAGCAACACCCATCTGCTTCAAAACCCGTGCTTCGTCGCCATATCGCAGTGATGCAGGGGCTTCTGGCCAGCTGGGCAGCAACTACGCACACCGCATGCTCAAAGCCGTCCGTGAAACAGGCGTGCGTGCCTCTGAAAGAAACGCCGCCAGTACTCGCGCGGCTCTTTCAGCTCTGACCTCAGCCCCGATCGCTGGCACGAGCGCCACCTCCATTGCAACGAGCACTTTGACTGTGACATCCTCCACGGGTCGCCGTCAAGAAATTGTCTGTGTTTCTGACTTTTGTGCGAACCTCGGTCTACCAACTACCTCGCGCCTCGCCCAAAAGCTGAGGCAACCACTGGAGCACCTGAAATCCACCGAATCAAACCCTGCGCCTCGTGCCAGCGGCGCCAGGATTCTGGTTCGTGCTCATGGTCTGCATTTACGTGACAAACGCATTGCCACGCCTCCTCACCACACGCGGGGCTGACATTGATATAGACTTTTCAACACCCATTTTTCAAAGTTGATGATCCATACTACAAGCAGTTTTACAAAGAGTTTCCCAAGCACTTCCCGGCTCTCAACTTTGATACTGGTAAGTGGACCAACTCTGGCTACCTCCTGGCCTCTTACCGTGTTTTTTGTCATGGCACCTTTTAAGGACGCTGGTTTACTTGGTTCCGATTTGCCACCCACGCACGTGCACCGGCCATGGTTCCTTGTTTTACTCGTCGACTTTTCCTAATGGCCGTTCCCTTTTTGACTGGCTCCCGATGAATTCTCATGTATAGACGAAGGCAGTCCTTTTAGCCGCTCTCGCCGAAAGCGCGTAGGTCATCTTTTGTTGTTTTCTCTTCATCTCTCGCACATGCGCCCCCTTTCTCGAGCGCCCCGTGTGTCTGTGTGATTGTGTGATCTTTGCTCTTGTCTTGGGGTACAACCTTGCTGATGCCCTCATGTGCCGGCCTTCTGTTGATCTTCAGCGCAAAGCTTCGCTGAAGCACCGCAGTCTTCCAAAACCTGCAGAGGCAACTGGCTATTGCGAATGCTGCCGCCTCACCTATCACAGTGGTCTACGAGCACATCTCAAGGACTCCACTCACCTTGCCAACCTTGAAAACGTACGCCTTGATGTATTTTAAATTCCATGCTAGAATCAACCGCATACATCTTTGACTGAATACTCGCCCACGCTCACACTTCGGATGACATCACGCAGGAACGCATGTGGGAACCATGTACCGCCTGGCTTGACATGTATCACCCAAGCTTTGTTTTTCGGACGAGCCCGCCAAGTGAAACCTCGACCATCGAGGCCCCGAGCCACAGCGACCATCAAGAGACCTCTTCTCTATTCCCAGAGAGGGATGACGATTTACCCATGCCCACGTACCGTGAGCGCCTGCTTTCCCCTGAACGACCCCAGTCTCCCCCACCCACGGCCATCGCTGACTCCATTGCCGCCCAAGACAAGAGTGAGACCATCCATGCAGAGCTTGAGCAGGGCGGCTCAGTCCCAGATGCCGTACAGCCACAAACATCTCGGCATGCTTTGCGCACTGTGCCTGGCTCGCCTAGCGTTACCCCAACAACAGCACCTGATGCGGTTGTTGAGGTACCACGTCGGTCGCGCCGCGTGTTGCACGCATGTACAGCCAAGCGGTCCGCTTCAGCGCACTCGGATGATCAGCTCGCGCCCAGGGCGTCCCAAGAAGCTCCAACGCAGCTCTCAAACACTCAAGTGAACAAGGAGCCCATGGCACCATCAAAAACCATACCTACATCGCCCTCTACAAGTGAACACTTGGACAATGGGCCTTCACCTATTCTCTCGGCAAGGTCTCCCTCACCCAACCCACCCCGCCGGATCACCCGCCGCATGTCTCTGCGCTCCGACTCTAGCAAGACGACGAACCAGCGGGGACGTCGGCACAGCTCGTCAGAAGTTGAGCTCAGCGTGCCCGTTGCCATGGGCCTGCCATTGCTGCCCACCGTTACCCCTGCACTGGGATCGGACAAGACGATAGAAGCGTGCGACCGCAAGCCGCCACCCCGACACAGCCAGCGCTCTCGGGCACGACACTCGCCTCTGAAGCAGGTGGATGCGGATGCGCTCGAGCTGGCCACAACGTGCAAGCATGAACACCATGAAGATGGAGGTGATGTGACCCACGACCTTAACACCCTGAATGACGCTCACAACAACACCTCGCCAACGCCAATCGTCCCAGCCAACCCAGTAAAAAAGCCCACTGTTGCACAAGAACCAGCATCAGCAGCTCAACCCGGCGTGTCACCCGTGGAAGCGCAGTTGCACCAAGAGCAGGCGACGGAAATCATGCCCACGGCGACGACAGCTGATCTCGATGAGCCAACACCAAAGCGTTCAGAGGAAACCACACTTCACCGCCGCTTAACCAAGCCGCCTCCCAGTACTGGTGCTGAACAGAGCAACACGAAACTAGGCGAAGCTGCCCTGCCCAGTGTGCACACACAGCCCCCGTCGCCCGTCGACCCTGCGCAGGCGACGATACATCCAGTCGCGTGCCAAGCTACCAATGATGAGGTGAGTGAGGTGGCCCTGTTAGCTGGCGCCATCGCCCCTCCCCCACCGGGAAAAGAAGAGGATGATCAAGCCCAAGACACCGAAAGGAGCAGAGAAGATCCCGAAGAGGTGGACCCAAATGATCCGACATCGATCTGTACCAGCCCAGGTGGTCCTAATGGCTACACCAGCGCTTCTGCCATTGAAATCTTAAATCCCTTACCCGCAGGGCCTCGTCGCCCTCCGACTGCGCTTCATGACCGAGGTTCGGGTACGATCGCGCAAGATGTTCCAAAGAGCCCTTTAGCCCAAACTCCAGTGCAACCCAAGGCGACGATCGGGATGGCCCCCGAAGGTTCGCCTAGCCAAGCGTCAGGAGTGGAGCAACTCTCCCCTTTTTCATCACCTGCTCCTACTGCTGTTCACAAGGCAAACCGGCGCACCACGTCAGCTTCCAAGGGTGGCTTACGACCCGTCCGGGCTCCTCCCGCCCCAGTACCCATGTCCATGTCTCTGTCACCCATGTCCTCGCCCAGTTTTCGTGGCTCTCTGAAGCACGGGTCTCCTGTGCCTGTGCCCGTACCCGTGCCTGTACCCATACCGGGGAGTTTGCATGGTGCTCAAGCACCAAGACCTTCGAATCAAACGCAAGCCTTTGCTCGCCGCCAGCACCCGCATTCTTCTGTGTCGGCACGCGCGCAAGACCGACCGTCTCTAGCCCAGGCGTTTGCGAACCCGTCACCGAGCCCTCGACGGAGCCCTCGACGGAGCCTGCGTCGTCCAACAGGGCCCAACACCAGTACTGGTGTGGCAACCGATAGCCGGACCGCCACGGCGGGCACCATTACCACCCCACGCACTCGTCGTAGCCTGGCCATGGTGTCTGAGTATACATCACCCGTGGCGGGTATACCTTCGAAACAAGTTTTGCCGGTGGCACCTGGATCGGCCAGCCGTCAGCTCCCCGACTTTCCTGGTGCGAAACGCGCGAAACGAACCAGCCCTGCTGGCAGCGCACCAGAGGCTTTGAACAACAACACCACAGATATACACCGCTTGCGTGTAGACAAAGTTTCGCCTGGCCACCACGGTCCTCAACTTCGGCCATCGCCTCCATCAAGCAGCATTTCAGCTTCGCACTCAACGACCGTGGATCGCGATGCGCAGTCGCTATCCACAAACGCTGATTTGGCTTCGTCGCTCAGTGTGACGACTGCATCAGCCAGTCAACCCCTTCGAAAACGCTTTTTGCGGCAAACGGCGACCAACGCCTCCACACCAGTCTCGGCTGCCAGCAAGCGCCTTGAAGTCCTTTCTGGGTAGGTACTTTTTTTTATTTCTCGACGTGTGACGGTGGGAGAAGTGCTTCATGTCTTGGGTGCTGGACAGGCAAGTTTCTCACCCCTTCTTGGCCGTGTCATATGCTCGGGCTTGAACTAGACTAACACCACGGGCTGATTTGCTCGCTGGCACATCAACAAGCCACAACGTGAGTGGAGTCACCCATCGCCCCCTGCACCAGCCTTGTCTGATTCCCTTCTTCTTGTCGCTTGAAACTCGCCGATTGTCTTCATGATTTGCAGTGCATGTCTGCCATCACCTCATTTTCGCGGGTGCTTTGCGGCGCAAACGTGCTCTAGGACTCGCTCTATGATTTTCCTCTGGAGAACCCTGAATTCGATTTTGCATAGCTAGAATTACCCTTGCTGCACCGCGCTGTGCGCGTCAGCACCGATCCCGATAACCTCGTGCCCTCCCTGCATTGCCCTTTGCTTGCAGTGGCTGATTGTTGTCTTGTTTTGCTTTGTTTTGGTGCCTGTGTGTGAATGCTTTCCAGACCCGTGCTTCATTGAACCCTGATGCAAATGAGCCCGTTGGCTTTCCGTCCCAGGGTGCCCGAGACAAATCCAAGTGCGGAAGAAGCAGGGAGGAAAAGGGAATGTTGAAGGTCTTAAGCGTCGATGATCTGATCTACAATTCGCTTAAGACGGCACGCCGCAACAGCAAGGCCCCACAAGCTGGCATGGCTTGATGAGAAGCAAGAAAGAAAGAAAAAAGATTTGAAGAGAGGCATTAGCTTGTTGAACGCTGCCGGCCCTCTGCCAATGTGCGCAGCCAAGCAGAAATGTTGACTTCCTCAATCGTCTTGCCCGTGTTGTGCACGGTTGGTGGAGCAACGGGAAGGATCTGGCTGAGGTAGAAGAGCAGGCTTACAAAGGAGGCTAGGACCGCCAGGAGTAGCTGCGTCACCTCGAGCCCGCTGTAATGACGAGTTTCGTGCTTAAGATGTTCGTGAAAGGCACAGCTCAACCGTCCGCAAATTCGCTCCACCATGGCCGCGTGCTGAGGGTGATCGGGAAAACACGTGTCAATGGTTGCTCGGCACCGCACCTGCGCCATATCGTACTGCCCGGGACTACAAGGCTGGTGAGCAAAGGCCCATAGCTCGGCGCCTTCAGAATAGGCGGCACACTGAAGCACGTCGCAGCTATCAGCCAAGCAGAGGCGACGGTCTGGGTTGGGCAGGTCGAGAAAAGTGGGCAGGTGTCGACGCGGATAATGCTGGTCCAAAAAAACAGCATTCTCAAAGGCCTTGCCACAAAACAAGCACGCTGGCTGACCCTTGGCCGTGACGTCCGCGTCCCGATTCAGCTCGTAAAAAAGGTCGTGCTCGACAATCCAAGGGCAGCTCTCACTTGGTGTAAGGGGTTGGAACGGGTAAAGAACTTGCTCAAGGGCGGCCATGGCGCGCCTGGATTCGGTTTGGTTGCAGCGCTGAGCGAGCTCGATAAGATCCCCCCTCACCGCAGCCTCGGGCCCCGACCCGGCACCTTGACAGACGGCACCGACCACGAGCACCAGCAGCACAGCTGCTGCGACCGTCAACGCCATGAATGTAGCTAAACCGCTTCAACAAATTGTCACTCATGACCACATAAAAAAAAAAAAAATTTGCGAAGAACAAAAAAAAAGAATGAGGTGGGTGCAATTAATCTCCTTGTCTCTTTGCTGGATCGTGTCAGGCACGCCATGATATTGGAAAGAGCTCGAGATTGGGGAGGAATTGCTCTGGAAGCACCCATTAATAAACTTGACGGCTTAATACGAACAAAACACAGAAGGGACGGTGTCAAGCACAGACATCATTGACACAATAAAAACACCAGAGCCTAGACACGGAGACGATGGGGAAACAAATCTAAGCCCAACCTATACCAGCGCCCTTAGAGCGGTGGCGGCGGTGGCGGCGGCGGTGGAGGCGGTGGCGGTGGCGGTGGCGCTCCTGCTGCCGCGGGTGGCGGTGGTGCTGCCGGTGCGGCAGGTGCGGCAGGTGCGGCAGGTGCGGCAGGTGCGGCTGGTGCGGCTGGTGCGGCCGGTGGTGCCGCCGCAGGTGCGCTCGATGACGCTGCTTCACCCGCGGCAGGAGCCGCTGCCTCACCCGCGCTAGCTTGTGCTTGCTCCTGCGCTTGCTTGACAGAGTTTTCCTCGGCCTCTTCGGCGGCCGTCTACGTGCACGCAGAACATGAACTTTCCAACAAATGCCCTTTGGCTATAAATTCACCAGCGCATGAGCAATTACCTTATCGGCTCGGAAGAAGATGCGGGCGCTGCTCAGTGAAAAAAAGAGCATGTCCATCTCCTACTCACAGCGCATGGTAAGAACTTTCATTGATCGACCGTACCGTACCGGTCGCGCAACGGTGGTCGCGCAACAAGACCTCTGCACCGCACAGACAGGCACATGCCACGTACCCGCTGATAACGCTCAACTCGCTTGAGGCTCAGGGACATGGCCTCTTGAAGTTTGCCGTCGTCTCGCTGAGTGCGCTTGGACTCCACCACACGAGACTGAAATGCAGGGGAAACGACCAGAACCAAGTGAGGGAAAAAAATAACAAAGAAAGAAAGAAAGAAACATCGACCGGTTTTAGCTTGTTCAGAGCCGAGGTTGTCAACGATCTGGACACCCCGCCTCACCTTTTCTCCCTGGTAGTGAGCGCGGCAGGCTTGGAACCAGTGTAGTGAATCGAAGGCTTCGTACTGATCCAGCAACTTCAAGATATAGGCAATACCTACACATCCAACAAGCCATTTAGGCAGCCAAATGAGATGAAAAGGCGCAAGGGTCTCTGATTGAGAGAGCGAATCTTATAATCGCTCCGTTTGCACGGCTGGAAGGCAAGGACATGAGCGCACCCATGGCAAAGCCGTCATCAGTGAAAGAGGCGCCGTCTTTGTTTTTTTTGGTGATGCGATCCTTGGCCGAGATCATGTGCTCCACGTAGTTGACCGTCTAAGCAATGCGGTAATTGAATCTGGACATCAGCATTGTCGGCGCAGCTAGCACAGCGCATGACACCTGACATAACAAAATAATTCCAAAGGGACTTGACACGATCGCGTCGCTCAGGCTGGTACGCACCAGCGGAGGCACCATCATGTAAAAGTTCTTCAAGTGGGCGTTCTTGTCCGCGCGAAACTCTTTGGCGAAGATGTCCACCAGCATCTACCGACACAATCATGCGCAAATAAGGAGGGCATCAAGGCGATGACATGTGCCAATACCGGCCTGTACATCTGTGTCTAGGTGTCAGCGCATCTGTGTCAGGATGTGGGGCAGTGCTGCGCACCTTGAAGTAATCACTGCCCTCGGCAAAACGCTGCACCAAGTCATTGACAACAGCGTCCAGGTTTCTACCAAAACCACACAAACGGTTGCAGCCGAGACTTGCACGTCAGTCTTCGAAAGGACAGGTTCACGCGTCATGACATCACGGCTCAGCTCATTCATCAGAGATAGAGCGCACGATCTTACCGAGCTGCCTGCAAGGTGTCGGGCTCGGGCGCACCGGCCTCTTCCAGCATCTCCACAAAAGACTCGACATCCGTCACATCTGGGAGAAAGCGAATCGAGTTGGAGCACATGTTCAAACCGCCAGAGCGGATCATGCGAATGTAGGCCATGCCGTTGCCAATCTCCGTGATAAGCTCTCGGAAACGGTCCAAATATGTGCGGCCCTAATTGGAAGAATCGACAAGAATGCAGCACCCCCAGTAAGAAGGGCGTGCGTTGAACCAGTTGCCTGTACTGCATCCTGTCGTTCACGGTACCGCCCATCGCAACCCGACTCACATCAGCCTTGACGCCAAGTTTGCGAATGCCTCGGTTGAACTTTTCCGCGCGCTCAAAGGGGTACTGCTGGTCCAGCTCATCGCGGTTCTCACGGAAGAAACGGCAATCCTAACACACAGGCATGAGGTGGATAGATAACTGCCGGCGACAAGGGTATGCAGGCCCGCTCACCCACCTTGAGGAGACGCGATTTGATGTGATCATCAAACAGGAACTGAGAAAAGGTGAAGAAGCGCTTGCGCAAGAACTGGTACGTGAAGTTGACGGTGGTGTTCATGATACCTGTACAAGTGTGGCGATGGTGCAATAAGCTGTGGGACCTGAAATACCTCATGACGACTGCCGTCTTCGCCCGCCCTGACGGCTGCTGCGCAGCATGGGGACAGCCAATCTTACCAGTGCCGTGTGTGCGGATGGAGTTGGCAATGTGCTGGATGTTGATGGTGTTGAGATGCTTATTTGGGGACGACTTTTGCACGAAAATCTATTCGTTGTTGGGTGAGAATAGCATGAGAACTCAACGGTTCTCCATCAGGGTTTGGCCCCTGCTTCAATCCCACGAGCAGGTACAAGCATGCTCAACGTCAAAACGAGACTTCGCACCTGATTGTTGAGGTTGTAGTTGTAGCGGCTCACAAAGGTGTGGATGTTGCGCATGATCTCCAAGACGTCCAAGCCCTGTTCCAGAGTCTGACTGGGCAAGTGGGTCTCCTGCATGTCGAGGCCGTATTTGATGGCAGCCACAGAACGCATCTTGGCGTAGTTGGCCCACAGGGAAAGGGACACCGTCGTCAGGTTGTAGAAAGTACGATCCAGGTAGTGAGTCACCTCACGCTTAATGTTGAGCATGTCTCCATTGAAGCGCAACGGATTGAGGCGCAAAAAGTGCACCAGATCCTTGGTTTGCGCCTTCAGTGGATTCCGTGACTCCTTATCTCGCCGGTGCACGGCATCAGTGAGGGCTTGGAAGCGTAGGTCTTCCTCAATATCAAGGCAGAGCGGCTCAATGATGTGCTGCTGCAGCTCGGCAAAGATTTCCTTGTGCAACTCGGTCAGGATGGGCTCGCCGGTGGAGTCTTGCGCCCGCTTCGCGACGATGGCACAATCCTGGAGCGTGGCCATCATATACGGCAGGCGGTAGGCCTCGAGTGGTTCCCGATACATGTCGCGCAGGTACAGGCCAAAGAGATGGCGATGCCAGTAAAAAAATGATGCATCGCAGGCACGATTGATCCTAGGCCATTCATGAGAAGCCAAGAGCCCAGTGCACAATTACATGAGCTATCACGTCATAAAAACAAGGTGCGCTCGTAGCGGCGCCCCGTGCCGCAAGCGGAATTCTGAACCAGGGTGGCGTGCTTCGCGCAGGCAGCAATCGGACGCGAGGACGTACTCGTCGCGAAGGGAATGCAGCATGTCCAGGCGCTCGCGGGTTCGCAAAAACTTTTCCACGTGTGCTGGGGGAAATTGCTATGAATTAAAAATGACAGGATCAGGACATGGTGTCAAATAATGCGCCTTGAAGAACGGCAGCTACCGCCAAGAGGTGGGAAAAGGCTCACCTTGGAACCCGTGGCAATGTGCACGGCAACCTCACAGGCTAGCTTGCGCAGGCGGGTGGAGGGACCGATGCAGCAACGACGGAGCAGCTCAAGGGCGCTTTGCACGTCCAGCTCGCGTGGCGGCAAGTTGGCGCGCTTGGTGGACTGGTCGTATGCCTGGGTCACCAGATTGGTGCAAGTCTGAGCCAGGTGTTGGCCAGATTGCTGAATGGCTTGAGCAACGAAGAGACTACGACGATGGTACGTTTGTTGGATTGCTTTGAGCAGCTCGGCGAGCCGCAGTACTTCCCGCACGTGTGCCGAATTGAGCTTGACTTGCAGTTCGGCGTGCAAGACCAAGAAGGTGGTCAAAAGGTGGCGAATCTGGTATGCAAAGAGCAGGCCTTGCAGCAAGAAATTGCTTTGCGCCTCGAGCATTTCCATGTCCGACATCTCAGGACGAAACTTGGCATCAAACTGTACCATCCAAGCCACCACACGACGGTAGATGTTTTGGGCCTCGCTACGAGTGAGGTGACCGGCAGCGAAGGCATGTGCATGAGGGCGGTCCCACGGTCGCTGCGCAAACTCTGGCACGGGGTGTCGCGGGCCGAGCCGTGTGCGCACCTGGTAATGCTAGCATCTCTGCGCGCCAACCAGTCCTGTGCCACGGCCTTGTAGTTGACCACCTGCGCGAGAGGTGGGTGGCAAACAGGTGCGAACAGCACTCAGGGATGACGAGTGGTGGCGCGATTTGTTGCCCGAGCAGTGTGGCGTAAATGATTGCGCGTGAGAGCGGGTGGAGAGATGCGCCTTACCTTCTTGTCGACAAGGGCCTTGAGGTGCGGGAGCTTTTGAAGAATAAAGTCGTTGGGCATGACGACGATGGTGCCATAGATGTGAACGGCTGGCAATTGCTTTTGCAGGTCCCAAATGCTCTTGAGCATACGTCGATCCTAAGTATCAAGGTGCAGTGTGAGTGCGAGTGAGCGTAAGTGCGAGTGCGAGTGCGAGTGTGAGTGCGAGTGCGTGCCCGATTTGAGCATCGGGCATCAGGCATAGGGCATACCTGACTACGAAAGATAGTCTCAAAGAGAATGTAGTTGCAGACAAGGCCCATAAAGTCGTTGCGGTGGCGACGATCCTTCGGTGTGCCCACGCGCGCTTCCAGGGCGGCCGTGTTCAGGCGCAGGAGCTCGAGGAACTCGCCTTGCAGAATGGTGTTGGGAGACACCATCACCGTATCGTCGTCAAAGCACTGGTCCACGCAGCGCTAGCAGAAGAAAGGTCAGCCATGCACCGGGTGAGATCGTGGCGAGCTGTGCAAGGGCAGACTCGATGAGAGAGCGCCTTTGCTAAAGTCGAACCTGAAAGAGCATGCCATCTTGTAGGCCCTCAAGAATTTTGAGAAACTGCTCAAAGGGCTGTGAAAGAAATATGGATATGGTGAGATTCGGGTACGTTGGCACGTAACCTCTTTGAAGGAACCTGGCGCCTGGACCACAAACGGTGGCTCAAGCAAGGGATCGCAAGGCCCACGCAGACGTACCATCAGCTGCTCTCGGGTTGTTTGGAACTGCTCAGAGTGACTCTTGATATGTTTGAGCATGAGCTTGTAGTGGTCCTTGTGGCGGGCCAAGATCTGTCGTAAACATTGATTGTGATATGCATGAGAATGCTGTCACGAGCGCTCGAACATGGTCACGACTGTCATGCGTGTCCAGCAAACGACAAGCAGTGGCACACCGCGTTTTGGAAGAGGATCTCGTCCAGGGTTGCCATGCACATGAGCAGATTGCCGAGGTTTCGAAACACGGTGTGAAGATGGACGCCGCGAGGATCGATCGTTTGGGCGGAAATTTTCGACGTGTACATCATTGCAAACTGCTGTACAACGTTCTTTACGACTTGCACGACGCGGGACGTAAAGGTAGCCAGGTGTTGAAGGACGGGGAGCATTTTCGCAAAGCACAATTGAGCATCGCCTTCTTGTTCGGCTTGGCCATCATGCATGCCCTCGCCGTAGATGTGGAGCGGAGCGTAGAGTTCTTCCTCGGCTTCGCGCTGGAGCAGCTGCATCTCGTTGCAGAGGGCTACAAAGGTGGCCATCACCTTGCTAAAGATCTATCCCCAGGGTCAAACATCAGGGATGTAGCGCGCGGTGCTGGTGAGCCGTATATAGTGCAGGAGTCTTCCGAGACCGAATCCAAGCCGCGCGTCTTCGCTGAAGGGGCGACAGAGGTGGACACCGACGCGTGACGTTTGCTCAAATCACTGACCTGGTTCTCGGTCCAGACGAGCTTGACCACGTCGACGGCTTCGTGGGGAGTGGTCTGTGACAGCAGGACGTTGGTGTGACTTTTGTGAGGCGACTGCCCCGTTTGTGTGTGTGGCGACGGGGTGGGGGGGATCGAGCGCGTGTATGCGTCTTGCGGGAGAGTGGGGAGCCGTGTTGCACATACATCAAGGGCGATGGGATCCAGGTTGAGATCCCAACCGTCGCCGATAGCATCATCCACGACATCCTCGACATCAACAAGCTGCTGCGCGTGCGTGTCCAGAAACTCCTTCATGAGGCGCCGCTCGCGCTTACGGAGTTTGTCTGTTTGTGTTGGGCCAAGGCAATACAAGCGTGGTGGTGGCAGCCCAGTGAGACGGGGTGACCTTGACTGACGTGACAGTGAACAACTCGGGTGATTATGCGACTGACCGTGCGTGCCATCATCAAACTCATCGAGATCCCAACCACCGCCCTCGCCGCCGGTGGTGATGGTGCCATCGGGCTCATCGTAGAGGGAGCCGAGGATGCTGATGGTATCCGCCATGATCGCGTGTGTGTCTTGGTCAAGGATCTTGCCCCGCCTGACACAACCCACTCCCACTCTGCCCTGTAAGAAGGCCCCGTGTCACGACCAGAAGACGTTGCAAAGGACGTTTAGCCGTCAGCCCGGCCCCCTGTGCGGGTGGGTGCTGCTGCGGGCCAGGGAAGCGGGGGAGACAGACCCACTGCCTCTTTTCCCTTTTGGAGGAAAAAACGCCAATGACCCAGCTGATGCTCTTCGGCCAAGTGAATTGTTGACAACATCAGTTTTGTGTTGACTTGGTCACTATTTTTGCTTGAATTTTCGGTGATTTTTTCTCTATTTTTTGTTGTTTGGCGTTTTCTGGTTGTGACTGCCGTGGGTACCTTGCTGTATCGGCTGCAGACTATGGACATCGGGACGCATGTCGGCAGTCTCGGAATCTGGACGACGGGCAATCCTTGATCAAAAGCGAGAAGCGGGTCAATACATGAGATCTTGCATATGAATATTGTTGAACGTGAAACTGTATGAACAGCCTGTGCAGCACCCAGTCCATTTTTCTCGGCATGACAACGTCTGGTCAATTTTTCATCTTTGGGTCTAGCTTTTAGCTCTAGCGTCTTTTTCTTTCGCTATTTCAATTACGAGGCCAGTCGTCCGGAGCACGAATAGCGGGATCATACACTCGCAACACATCCAAACACAACGATAGTGCAGCAGCCACATGCCAAGAACAAGAACAAGGCAGCATGCTTGACAAGCGGCACATGTCCACCATAAAACGCTCAGCATGGGCGCAAGCCATTGAGGTGCTGCTGATTATTGTTAAGCATCGGCACCAGGTCGCTGGGGAATAAGAGGTGCTCAGCCCGTTATATTCTCATGCCTTGCATCGCGACGGCCAGACCACTGGGGTCATCACTAGTCACGTCGGTGAATCGACGACCGAGCTGCTGGAGGATATGCACGAGCTGAAAGTACCACTTGTCGTCCATCTCGCGTTTGCCCGTGGCTTTGACGTTGGAGCAGGAGTTGCGCTTCACCATGAGCTTCTCATCGAGGGCAAAGCCGAGGCAGAAGCTGACCTTGCAATCATATTCTTTGATGAATCGTTCCAGGGCGCGGAGGTGTAGGGTACCAGAGCCCGGGAGCTCACTCGGGTCGTACAGGGCCACGGCATAGCAGTGCGCCTTGTCAATCTTGTCGTAGTAGCGGATGTAGAGGCCCGTGCTGTTGGGCTTGGGCTCTTTAGGATAGATCTTGGGTGGTTGCAACCTGGAGATGGTGGTGCGGCCGACGGCCTCATCCCAGTGCTTTTGGATGGTCTGATTTTCAAGGGCCATGGAAACGGTCTCGGTGCGTGCGATCTGCTAGGGGTGAGCTATCAGGGGGTTGGCTGCTGGCTCTGACTCTGCCAAGGTGCGGGCGACCAAGTTGATCGGGTGCAGTGCGTGCGGAAGTAGTGAGAGACACTGCTTGCTTGTATGCCGCCCCCCAACCAGTCCGACACGGATCCGAAGACCTGTCAGTCCCCCCAAAGACTAGCAGACCACCTCTCACTGAGTTCGGGTTCTGTATTTTGCTGGAATCTGAATGGTTGCAGCGGGGTTTTTGAGATATTTTCGTTTGCAAAAGACGCAAACGCTGTGGCTTGTGGCGTGTGCGTATCTTCGTACCCCGCCGTCGTTTGGGTATTTGTCAGACAAAGCTGGAATCCTTCAATAAGCAATAAGCCACAGGGTTGCCCATGCGAGACCAGACAGGTATGTCCAAGGGAAGACTCGTTTCCCAGTCGTCCTCCCTCCTCATCGCACGGCTCCATGCTTGAGGCAGGAAGAAAGCTGACATATCGCATACGTAACAACCCCCCCAAATCACCAATGAGACAAAAGAAACCGCGGGCACATATCCAACCCCCATCACACACGTCGTGGGTGGTTAAACGGGTGCACCAAACAACAAAACAACAAAAGAAAAAGTCTCGTGTCGTGCGTAGTCACAGTCACAGTCATCGCTTATGTTGCTGTTGTAGTGTTTGTGGTGGTGGTGGGTGTTGTAGCGTCAACCACCACCCCTTGGAATGCTCTGCCTGTGCATCAGGTCGTGTGTGTGAGTGTAGTGTGTGTGAGTGAGTGTGTGATTTCTTTTGTTTGTTTTGGATTTCTTTTGTCTCTCTCTGTCTTACTGTCTGTGTGTCAGTGGGTTGCGTTGCGTTGTTGACCTTGTCACACCTTGTCGATACCTCAGCCCCCGACCCCTCTGCCATTTCCGAAACAGAGACCTTGCTCTCTCTCTCTCTCTCTCTCTCTCTCTCTCTCTCTCTCTCTCTCTCTCTCTCTCTCGCTCGCTCTCTCTTGTTCTCGGTCTCTCGGTCTCTCGGTCTCTCGGTCGCCGTTCCTCTTCCTGGCTTTGGCGCTGGCTCCCTGCGGGTTGCGTTTTGTTCCTTGGTGAAGGTGAGAACCTCGCCGCCAGCAGAGAATTCGGTCGCTTTCACCTGCTTGCTTTGATGTTCTGTGGGTGATGACGCTTGTTGTTGCACCTCGCTTCGACCTCACCTCACCTCACCTCCCGCTTGCTTGCTCCGCTTGTGTGGCTGGGGCCTTGCTTGGTCCTTGCTCCTGGCCTGGCTCGGGCGCTTCTCTTTTCTGCTTGCACCACATTAGCACCAAGGACGCGCTGAACTGTATTCTTGGGTCGAGCAACTCGCTTGAATGCGCGCCGGCCTGATTGTCTAAGGCTCTTTCATGCCCCAACTATCCGCGGCAACTGCCGTCCAACCCCACAGCGCCGTCACCCGTCGTGTTGAACCGACGTGCCTGCATGGTTGTTGGGGGTGCCTCTTCACCGTCAGCCATGCCCCCGGCCATCTCCCACCGTAGCCCCCACGTTGATCATGGCGCAGGGCCCATGCTCAAGTTTTCCGGTGGCCTTCACGGGCAACAGCCAACCGCCCCCGCCCCCGCCCCCGCGCAGCAGCCCTTGACCGCCAACGCTGCGAATCAAACCCCCGCTGAACCGCACACACCAACCACACCCCAGTCAAGTGCCGCCTCAGCCACACCTTCGGACAGCTCAACATTTGTTTGGCATCCCGCCGCTTCTGCTGCCACGGCCAGCCCCTCGCCCCTACCGGCGGTGGATACTCCCGCAAACCACGAAACCATTGCCAATCTCTTGCCCCACGAACAACACGGCAGCGCCAACACCGTCGCTGCAGCAGAGGACCCGGAAACGCCCCGCCCCCAGCTCACGCCGGTCGCCCTGGCGACTGCCAATCCCAACATTACCCCCGCGGGCTTTGTCGGCATGTACAACTTTGAGGAAGAACTCGGTCGCGGTCACTTTTCCATCGTCAAAAAGGCCCAACACGTTTTGTCCAAGGACATGGTGGCTGTGAAGATTATTGACAAAACCACGCTCCAAGATGATGAACTCGACCATCTTCACCACGAGGTGCGCGTGATGAAGCTCATCCGCCACCCGCACGTCATTCGTCTCTACCAGGTCTGCAACACCAACACTAAGCTTTATCTCATTCTTGAGCTTGGCGAGGGTGGCGACCTTTACGAATACCTCACCAAGAATGGCAAGATGGATGAACCCCGCGCCCAGCGGCTGTTTCGTCAGATTGCCGAAGCCGTTGCCTTTTGCCACCAGCACCACATTGCTCATCGCGACCTCAAACCCGAAAATTGCGTGTTTGCCACCCGCAAACACGAAGAAGAGGAAGAGACAATCAAGGTGACCGACTTTGGCCTTTCGAACGACTTCAAGCCCGGCGAGAAGATGAAAACCGCCTGTGGCTCCCTCTGCTACTCGTGTCCCGAAGTGCTGCTCCAGGAACCATACGATGGACCTTTGGCTGATATCTGGAGCCTCGGCGTCATCCTCTTTATGATGGTCACCGGCCGCTTACCCTTTCAGGAACCCAACGACTATCAGACCATCACAAAGATTGTCGATGTCAAGTTTGAGATTCCAGCCTTTGTCTCCAATGAATGTAAAGATCTCATCTCCCGTCTTTTGGTCAAGTCAGTCACATTTGCCTTTTTTCGTGCCCACAGGCCTGCTTCTTTTCCGGCGTTCGACCATCATTGTCACTACCTCGTTGCTTGATGCTGACCCGCCATCTCACGCGCTTTTTTTCTTTCTTCCTTCTTCTTGTTGTGCGTAGGGAACCGTCGGATCGCATCTCCCTGGCTGAGATCTTGGCGCACCCTTGGTTAGAGGGCGTCGTCATCAACTTGCCCTCAGCTACCCCTTATGCCAACGGTCGCCCCGTCATCTCTGACGAGCAGCACGAACGCATCTTGGCTACCATGAGCGCCGCCGGACTCGACCCCACAAAGGTCACCGCCGCCTTGGACAATCGCTCCTACGATTACTTGGCTTCCACCTACTTTCTTCTGGCCGAGCGCGAGGTTCGCCGCAACAAGAGCAAGATGCAGCGCGCTGCTGCAGCTGGTGCCGCGGCTGCTATTGCTGACCGCGGTTCCGCCGCTCGTCGGAGCCCGCGCAGCCTGAGTCTTCGTCGTACTCAGACAGTCTCAACTCCGCGCTCCGTCGAAAGCCTCAAGAATTTGACTCATGGGTCACTTCGCCGTCCTCGTCGCCGACCTGCTCCACTCACCCTCCTGCACGACTCTGGTAATCCCCACCTCGGCGAGGAAGGCCACACGTCGTCGGATGAGGACGTGGACGTGCCGTCAGCGGGTCAGCCGACCACACCGAGCCGGTCCCTCAACGTGGGCTTGAAGCCCAACAGCGTTCTGCGCACTCCGGCCCATCGTCGACAGTCGCTATCGGAGACCACGGAGACCTTTGGTCTCTCGCCTCGGTATCACGCCGAGCATAACTTTGACAACTTGGCTCAATCGCCACCTCGGGACGGCGACCCCCCTACACCCAAGGGCCGCCGCCGAGGCATGCAAAACTCCCTGACCTTCCAGTCACGCCGCTCCAACTTGCGCCCGAGCTTCAAGGCCGCTCCTGCCCGCCCCTTGGTTCAAGTTGAGGATGCTTCCAGGAATGCTGACGCGGATACACCAATCAAACCTAGCGATGACGCTCACGCCGACGTGGACGTTGATAGCGATGACTATCGTACCAACTGTCGCTTTGACCGTTGCAGTCATGGTCACTTGCGAGTCAACAGTACCTCGCCTGTCGATTCGGACATGCACATGATGCGCAGCGTTTCGGCGGAGCCACTGGACTCGGCCGAGACTGTTCAAGCTGAGGCTGCGCAACCCATGGAGCAATGCTCCAGTCCCGACGACAACCCTGCGCACAGCCCCACCGACTACCTCGAGCTCAGCGTGGCCACTGCCTTTGATGCCAAATCCAGCCACGCAAGTGCTGACGCCGCTTCCATGTCCCAGGTCCACTCGGTTCAGGACCGAGCCTCCAGCGTGCCCGCCACAGCCAACCCCACGCCTTTGCCGCGTCCCAGCTTTGACGATGCCGCTTCGATCCTCTCCACAAACTCAGTGGATGCTGGTGTGCAGTTTACGGGTCGTCCCGCCTCAGGTTCGCCTCTGCATACGGAGTTGGCTGCCATCTCCCCTGAATGCACCGCGTCTCAGGCTCGGATGGCGGGTGCTGTCACCCGCTCCAAGGACTCGGATACCGAAAACGAGTCAGAGACTGACTCGGACGGCGAGGGTTCGGACGACGAAGACTCAGAGTCGGAGCATGGCTGGGGCCATGGAACCCAGTGTCTCGTCATCATGGAAGAAGATGAGGAGGAAGAGGAGGAAGCCTGAGGCGTGTCCAACCACCTCTTTTTTAGATCCATTGGGTGGCGTGGTCTTATCTGGGTCTGATTGCAGCCTGGTATTTTCCCTTTTCTCAAACTGGTTTTTTGATCAAACTGTTTTGTTTTACATCTCTTTTGTCCCCTTGTCTCTCTGTGCGCTTGTTTTGCCTTTGATCGACATGCTCAGATTGATTATGCGCCGTTTACCTTTTGGGTTTTGTGTTTGTTCTTAAACAAGCTTTGTTGTACGCATTGCCACGTGCTTCAAACGACGGGCGAGCCATCGTCTCAGTTGGTGTTGAGTGCCCCTGTTCGCGTGGGTGGCCTCTTTGTTGGTGTTTGTTAATATACCTTCCCTTTGCGTATCGTGCCGTGATAACTCTTCGGTGTCAGTGTCAGCGTTGCGCTTGATGCCCGCTGTGCTTGTTGTACTTGATGTGCTTATTTTATCCCCTTTGCCTGTTTCCCTCTTCCTCTTGACTGATCTTTATCCAATGCTTGCCTGCTCGTCAATTACCATGGGCGCATGCGCTTCGTTGTGAATAGCTCGAGACAAGCTTTGAAACTGAAACACCCAGCTGATGCTTTTGTACATCTCGGCGTAGCTGGGTGTTTGCGACCCTGCTGGTCACGGTCTTTCCTCCCCTCCTTTTTGCAACACTTGTTTTCTCGTTGGGCAGCGCCCTTCCTTTCCGGTTTTAATTTTTTGATTTTTCCTTCAATGTATGAGAGTCTCATCCTCTTTCTCTACCTCCCTTACAACTGGCCGTTTTGGTGGTCCGACCGCATTCGTTTCTGGTCCTTGGGCGAATGTTTTTTTTTTTTGAAAGACCTTACGCTAGCACTTTTTCTTACCGAATTGACGAGTGCACCTCGAGTTCAATGAGTCTGTGCGAAGAATGGCTCTAGACACACGTTGGACAGGGCCGACTGTCTGGCGTGGTGGCATTATGGTTGTTCTATCAATTTTGACTATTCATGAGAGGCAAAGACAACAACAAGCGGGGCTCATGGGCCAATCCACAAGGCACACAGCCCCTCGATACAGCACAATGCTAATGATGCGTGGCATCATCAGCATATCATTTTACAAAGCGGTGACGGCCTCAGGCCGTGTGGAGGCAGCAGCAAAGCTAGCCGAGCGGAGGGGGTTCGCCATGTGGAAAGTGGTTCGTGACTCGACATCGTTGACTGTTGTTTTCTTGCGGAGACGACGCTGATGAAGGCGAATCCACTATGGTCACAAATGGCAAAACATGGCCATCGTGTCAGAAGAAAAGAGCAAAGAGGCGGGCAGCGCAAAGGGGGTGGCAGCAACCCAAGGTGGCAGAAGGGGGGCGGCACAAAAACAAAACAAAACAAAAACGAAGTGCATCAAGGCGGACAATGGTCTGGGGGCACGCACATATGACTTGAATCTCCAGCCGAGTACGACGGCGATCCCGATAAAGGCGGTGACAAAGTACAGCACGAGTGAGGCGTTGACAATTTCGTTGACGGCATATGTGGTGGAAGTGTCTTTGGTGCCCAAGGAGGACAAAATCTCTTCTGGTATCACTTCGGGCACCCAGGCATTGGACCCGCCGTCAGAATCGACTTCAGCGTAGGACTTGTGGTTAATCAAGAGCACGACAAACGTGCTTTCGCTGTCATTATGGCTCTCCCCGTTGACAATACTGCTGGGGAGATTGGTTCCGATGCAGCCTAAGCCGTCTTCGACAGCAGATTTGATGCGCGAGCGTGTGTCGTCGTCCAACTGAGGCGTGTCGATGCATGAGTGCGAGCATTCCAACAGGGGCGACTGGCTGGGCAGGGGGTTTCAGCAGGGCAGACAAAGGGTGAAGAAGCAGGGTGCGTACGTCTTCGAAGAAGATGGTCAAGGCAAGTTCGCCAATGTGGATGGTGGGCACAGGAATGCGCGACTGTGCGAATGGTAGGGGTGTACGTCAACGGTTTGCCGGATCAAGCCCATGCAGTCAGCGGTGACGCGCACATTGTTCGGCGTCGGGCACATAACGGGTAGGCAAGTGAGTCGACATACCGCGGCGGCACCTGAGGCATCACGAATGCCACGTTGGAGTTGAGGGAGCAGCGCTGATGTCTGATCATTGGTCAGGGTGAAGCTGCCTTCACAGCCGATGCGAACTGGGAAGCAACCGGGCGGCGACGGCAACGGCAACGGCAACGGTGCCGCTCTGGTGAGAAGGAGACGAGGGCACCTTCATTCCCAACCCAAAAAGCGTCGTCCAGCTGGACTTACCAAAATCTTGGGCGGCCGCGGTTGCAACCAGGACAATCATCACAATCGCAAGCGAACCGCCTGGCCAGCAACACCCAAGCCCTGCCATGGGCACGGTGCTAAGGCGCTGATGGCGCTGCGCAGCGAAGAGAATGCGTCCCGTGCGAAGGGCGGGCGCGTCGGTTTCAATCAAAGAAGAGATCCGAATGGAACAGTTGACAATGGGAAGAGAGAGAGAGAGAGAGAGAGAGAGAGAGTTGAGAGAGAGAGAGAGAGAGAGAGAGAGAGAGAGAGAGAGAGAGAGAGAGAGAGAGAGAGAGAGAGAGAGAGAGAGAGAGAGAGAGAGAGAGAGAGAGAGAGAGAGAGAGAGAGAGAGAGAGAGAGAGAGAAGAGAGAGAGTAGAGAGAGAGAGAGAGAGAGAGAAAGAGTTTGAGAGAGAGAGAGAGCGAGAGAGAGAGAGAGTTAAAATTAAGCGCCTTGGATCCATTTGCTGGCAACAGCAACAGCAACAGCAACAGCCAAGGGCAGCAGCCGCAACAATTTATAGGGGTTGGCAGGCAGGCAGTCGGGTCGGTTGAAGCATCATTTGAAGCGCGTCGACTTGGGCTGCCGTGTATCTTGACAAGTGCCGCTCATCGCTGGCATGACAGCGCTACTGACTGCCGCAACGGCAAGCACAATTTTTTGGATAACGGCACTGGCCGCGGGACCCGTTTGGCTGGCGGCGGTGTTCTTCCCAAAAGCTCGCGCAACGCAGCGCATATGGACGCACCGCCTTTTGCCTGTGCCGTGGGGCTTGGCATTTACTGCTCTCGTACTGCCGCGTCTAGCCTGGTGGCTTAGCATTTTCACTGATCTCGGGCTCTCCCTCACCAGCGTGCGTCAAGCCTTTGGCACGGATGATGCCTTCCTCTTACTCTGGTGCTACATCCTCTGCTTTGACAAATGCGTGTACAGTGGCATGAATCGCCGCTTGATGGCGCGGCGCGCCTCTGCTTTGGAAATGTCCGTCTGGGCCTTGGTTACAGCCCTCTGTGCTCCCTTGGCCTTTGCCCTCTTCACACTGCTGGAGGAGCTGTGATAGCACCATCGATTGGCAACAGATTGATTGTTCTTGCGCAGGACACGCGCTAACTGAAAAAACGAAACAAAAAGGAGGGTGGTCATGATCGTGCAGCAACTGTTTGTGCCTAGGGCCGGATAGCATTGTCTGGTCGCATGCCGCTTGCCCTGTATGTGCTGTCATTTTTCTATCAAAACGTCTCTATTGAGTGTGAGGCGAGGCCACAGTGCGCACGCGAAGGCGATGGAAGCGTGGTCTACATGAAATTGAAAGTTTTTTTTTTTCGTTATGAGCTGGTTTCAAGCGTGGAACTTTCCCTCTCGCCCCCGTTCTTGTAGCCTTTTCTACCACCCATGTTCACACAGACGTGATGCGTACCGGCCATATTGATCAGGGAGCACGGCGTCATGGACCAGCCAACTCAGCTGGTGTTGCGCCATCCACCTAGTCTCCAGCGGATGGCAATGTGAGTGGCAACAACGTGTGCCTAGCTGGCCTGTCAAGCGCTTGTCTGGGCGAGTGCAGCGGACCGTGGTAGCAGTTGCTCATGGGCAATGTCCGTTTCCAGCAGGACTGTGGTCAAACGATGAGGCTTGGTGGTTGTCTGTGCAAGTGAAGCATTGATGTGGTGCAAGAGGGGCCCAATCTGAGCCAGGCCATCCTCGCCAGCATAAATGGCCCCTTCATCTTCGTGTCTACAAAAAGGAAGAAGAGGAGGAGGATGAAAGAAGAAGAAGAAGAAGACAAGGGTAGCGCTTGTCATTCATGTTTGCGATCAAAGAGGTATCTGTTTGTGCGGCGCTGACATGCCTGATCTCCTCGGCAGCTGTTGAGCTTCGTGTGGTTGGTACATATGGAAGGTTGGCAACGATCAAGTCCGCTTGATCCCAAGCCAAGGCTACATCTTGTAGCCTGCCGCAAAGAACGTGGAGGCGATCTGCTAGTCCCAATCTGATGAAAAAAGCACAGTGGCATCATTACCAGAGGTAGCAGGCTTGGGTAAATGAGACTCGAAATCGGGGCGTGGGCAGCGAATTCGTAGGGTGTTACCGTTGAGCATTGCGGCGGATGAGTGCTTGCGCGGTAGGGTGGGGTTCTACGGCGGTGACTTCAACACCTGGGCGAGTTGAGAGCAGGGCCAAGCCAATGGCCCCCGTGCCTGCACCCACATCAACAATGTGGCGTGTGTTGGACTCAAGGGACGCCAGAGCGAGGTCTACCAGCCACTGTCGAGGAGGTGATGAGTCAACGCATGCAGCCGCAGATCCCTTTTTTTGGTTGGCGGCAGCGCGTGGTAGCAAATGCAGCTGATCCGGCGAAAATGCGCAATTGTAAAGGCACACCTCTGTTTCGGGGCGTGGGATCAGCACCGGGGGCCGAACCAGCAAATCGACCTCGCAGGCGTGGAAGGGCCAGCGGCCGATTGTATATTGAAGGGGATATCTGTGAACACAGACAAAAGGCCACGTGAGGATCTGGCGAGAGGGTCTAAGCAAGATAACAGAGCCAGAAACCATCCCACCTTTGCGCGCGCCGATGGAGCAGACGACGCCAGACAATGCGCTGGTGCCGGGTGGGGGTACTGGCCACGGAAGATGCCTCGCATTGCAGGCAATGTTCGCGCATGATACGCAAATCAACCTCGACCTCAGGAACACCAGCCCCTCGCAGCTGCCGCCGCCCCTGCGCCAACAACTCGGCCCACCCCTGGCCGCGCCATGCTCCCAATCGCATGACCTTACCGCCACCGTGCCGCTGCACTGCCTTTCCCGCCTTCTCGCGGTGCTGGTGCTGCTTCACCACCTTTTTGTCAGCACTTCTTATCGCCAATTGTCAGACAATCGTGGCATCCTCAACCACATGAGAGCGAGTGAGAGTGAGAGAGAGAGAGAGAGAGAGAGAGAGAGAGAGAGAGCGCAAAGACACGTGTTGGAAGCTATTCGCAATGCGCTTACAGTCACACACACACACACACACACACACACACACACAGTCTTTTGGTATTTCCTTTTGCTGCTTGTCTGGGTACGTTTTGCGCCTTCTCTTGTTCTCTGGGGGGCGCGCTCGGGTGCGCGCTCGGGTGCGCCATCTCCTCCGTGGCGGGTTCTGGGGGTCGTTGGTATGGGTCCTGATGGACGTGCGGGTGCTGGTGCACAACTGTCTGTTGGGTGGTGTGGTTGCGGATTATTGATGCCAGTCTTCTTTGTGGGGGTGACTTCCGTGTGAACGGGGAGCGCGTTGACCGCGTGGGAGGGTTGAGCGTGCGCGTTGTGATGCTTGATCTGCTCTTCGTTTTGGGTTGGGCTGACCCTTCTCATCATTGCTGCCATT
Organism: Monosiga brevicollis MX1; assembly: GCF_000002865.3. NCBI lineage: Eukaryota > Choanoflagellata > Craspedida > Salpingoecidae > Monosiga > Monosiga brevicollis. The sequence goes on from NW_001865042.1 coordinate 938,108, forward strand.
GGTGTATTAGGTGTGAGGGTCGATCCCTGTATTGGCAACGAAAGCTCTGCTGGCTCGTGGCCCTGCACGCGCTTTTGTCTGTCTTGTGTGAGTCATCGCACGATGGCCGCTCAGCCCAAATGGTTCCCGCCTGGTGCGGACTGCGACGCCAACCAGGCCGAGCTTTTTGGCCGTGACTTGGAAGAGCACTTTGAGTTGCCGGAACGCCTCGCGGACAAGAGCGCGAGCTTGGTCGAAGCCGTCAACGATTTTCACTATGCCATGCTCAACGACCACGAACGCAACGAATTTTACCGCCGCGCTCTGGCCGAGCAAATTCAGCCCTCGGATATTGTGCTTGAGATTGGCACCGGCTCTGGCCTCTTGGCCATGTTGGCTGCCAAGGCCGGTGCACGGCACGTTTATGCCATCGAAGCCAACCGTCACATGGCCCAACTCGCGCAGCACATCATCTCCGTCAATGGCCTGGCCGATCGAATTACCGTCATCAATGCCCTCTCAACCGAGGTGACCGTTGAGCATCTTGGTGGTCAGCGTGCGGATGCCCTTGTGTCTGAAATCTTGGGCACGCTCTTGTTGGGCGAGAGTGCTCTCCAGTACATCTCGGATGCCCGTGAGCGCTTGCTCAAGCCCGATGCCCGCATCATTCCCGCTGGCGGTCGTCAACTCATCTCCCTGGTCGAATCGGAGGACATTAAGAGCATCACCTCGGTTCAATCCTGGGGTGATCTTGATCTGCGCGCGTTTAACGTCCTGCAAGATACAGTCAGCCTGGTTTTCACCAAACAGTATGGCTTCCGCTTTAGCTCCACCAAACACAAGATGATCGTGTCCAAAGCGACCGTGGCTGATGTACGTTGATTTCGACCATCAGTCTCATTCCCCGCCTCAGAAGCCGCCTCAGCAGCCGCCTCAGAAGCTTTGCCTCTTCTACCCTTTCACTTGCTCTCTGAGGCGTACAGCTGCCCTGGTACGCGTCAAGTATCCTCTAACCACGTTGCCCGTGTGGTGTTTTGCATGACAGGTGGACTTTCATACCGACGGGGAGGGGGCGCTGCCCTTGGAAATGACCGTTGAATTGACGGCGGAATGTGATGGCCGTGTGGACGCCGTTCTGACTTATTGGGAGGCCTACGACTCGCGGGAGAAAACGAGTGTATGTTTCCTTTGCCTCGGCCTCTTCTTTTAACTTTTCTTCCTCCCTCCCCCCTTCTCACCGGTGTTCCTTTTCTCTCAGTAAAAACTGCTCACCTTATCCCTCCCTCTATCCCTTGCTCTTGATTCTTTGTCGCGATCGCGTATATCAAACAGGTCATGTCTACGGAGCCGTCTGCGACGGAAGGTAACTTTGCCCGGGACATGCAGTGGGGCCAAGCCATTCAGCTGGTCGAGGAGGCCACCGAGACGGGCCCACAGCCTTTTCACGTCAAGAAGGGGGACAAGCTCGAGCTCGTCGTGCGCTTTTCAGAGGATTCGGCCGTGATGCAATTTTCCCTTCAACGCGCATAATCTGCTCTGAGTCACTGCATGCCATCGTGTGGTTCTGCAGCGCGCTTTGATGTGCCATGGGTTGCTCAACGACCAACGTGTTTTTTGACCGCCTTCGTGCCGGCGCTCCTTTGTCCCCTCTCCTTCTTCAGTGTCCATTGTTTTGTGATTGATGCCCGGTCACCCCTGGTGCGGGCTGCTGCTGCTTGAGGGCGCCGATTGCCTGCGAGTGTACCGGTTCTCCTGTTTATGTCTTTTCCCCGTGTGCTTTTGAGTGCTACCTGTTCTCCTTGCTACAACCTCTCAACCTACAAGATTACGATAGAAATAGAGACCGCAATTGCGTGATTTGGCAGTGGTCTCGCGCGATTTCGGAAGACTTGGAGAAAGGTCGGAGCTGGAAAAAGGTTGAAGGAAAATCGGCTCCATCAATTCACACAACAGCGCCCAACAATGTTTGCACGTGTGAGACGAAAATGCTCGCATAAAGACAGCGTCGTAGTTACTTCTTGGGATGGACGCGACGCGCAAAGGTCTGCGCCACAAGGAGCGGAAAAATCATGCTTGCCTCCCCATAAATTTTGACGGGTTTGGCATCAAGCCGAATCTTGCCCCACGAAATGGCTTCGTCTGGTCGTGCTCTGTTTGGCAGAAAATGGCATGCTGATGAGTCATCCAGAACCAACGGGGCACCCACCCTGCAAAAGTTGGCATGGTTGCCTTTCTTCCATCAACCATAGTTTCGTACCCAGCATCACTGCCATCAAACTCTTGTGCTGTGTTGATAAAAACAGCATGATCTGCACCATTGCGCTGTCGTGCGTGGGTCCAATTAATAAGCCGACACAACCGCAGGCCCAGCGATCCGGTGTGCCAGTCTAGGTGGGACCATGGCGTCCAAGCATGTGCACGTACCATCAAGTTTGCATTGCAAATGTGATGCTTCACCAGGCCTCCGCCAAGAATGACCATGCCTATTGAGTCGAGACCGTGTATTGCTCGGATTGAGGATCCATACCACCACTTCAACAGCCGGAGCAAGAGCCAGTCCCGTATATGCGGCCAAGCGGGTAGAAACTCAACGAGGAGAACAAAAAGCCAAAGCTCGAACAGGACCATCTCGTGGCCGGGACGAGCGCGCGCAGGTTCACTTTTATACCTGTGTGCTTGGAAAACTCAGCCTTGTAGTTGATGGCACGGATATCTATCAGCAAAGAAGTTTACGAGAATGGCTTTGAGCTGATGACAATCATTTGCTTTTTTTTTTTTTTAAACAAGCGCGGAATCGCGGACAGAAGACCGGGTCAAGCAAGGCGCCTTACCGGCGACCAGATCGACAATCAAGCCCGGGTTTTGTACGCTGTGAAAGTAAATCATGTCACCAATGCTACCATCGGTGATGGCTGGGCAGAAGACGGGGATGTCATTCTTGTAGGCCCAGTAGTAGACAGACTCTTCATTGTCAATTTCTTTGCCGAAGCGTCGAATCATGGTTGAGGGTGACCAGACCACGCCCTGGCGTCCCGAACACACGGCAGTGTGAGGAGCGGTGCAGTTATTTAGCATCGTAGAAATGCCAGGTGCGGGGAATAAAGAGGGGGGGGTGAGTCTAGAGGGCGGATGGGCCTACCTCGTTCTGTTGTTCATGTAGCATCTGGTCCAAAATGGGCATCATCCACTGCTCAAACTTGACATAATTCTACAGTTTCGTTGTCTGAGCACAAGTTTTGAAGCGCCTCTCCAAAGAGCAAGGTCACATCACATACGTCGTTGGGGACGAGCAAATTGCCGATGCGATTGATGCCTTGCTTGCGAAGGGCCGTACCGGAGAGGTGGAAGTCACCCACGTACGTATCAGCCATGCACTGCGAAAGAGGAGGGTGGGTGAGAGACTCTGTCGCGCGGGGTCAGGTCGAGCAGCGGTGTAATTGAGGAAAGACTGGAGTGAATTAGACTACCTTGATAAAGTCCTCTTCAACGCCACCAGCTGTGGTGACCACGGCGTCCACCTATGCGCAGATAGCGTGCGTATCAAATGTGGCGGATATCATCTTGATGGGTTCACTGCGAGCAGGAAAGTAAAAGGTCACGGGGGCAGGCGACGTACCAGTTTGTGCTGCACAAGAAATCGGATGGTCTCGCGAACGCCAGAGGAGATCATATTCGAGGTGTAGCCAAGAAAGATGGTCGTGCGAACCTTTCGACGAGCCTCCTCTGTCTTCAAATCGTCATCGTCTTCTTCGGTCACGGGAATATCGGCCAGCGACCAATCAAGCTGGACGACCATAGGAGTGCAGCCAAGTTGGTGAGGCAGTTTGGAAGACAGCCAGGTGCATGCGCAGGGGTGCGCTTGCCAGCGTGAACAGACGGTTGGATGCCAGACACGCCTGCCTGCCTGCCTACCATGCGGTTGATTTCGTCGACGGCTTGACCAAAGCTGGTGGCTTGAAAGCCGGTTCGCGCAAACGACTCCAGCAGAGCATCGTGGTCAATGCCCTGGTTAAAATCATAGCCTATGGAGCCCCAACGTCCGGCGCCCACGATTAGATTCGCCAACCTGAGTGTGTTCGTCTCACCGTGACAGGGTCTCACGTGCAGCAAAAGAGGGTCTCACCTTTGACTTTGACGGCATCCTCAGGCATGGGGGCGCTACGCAGGAGCACAGCAGCTTGGGAAAGCTGGGTAGCATCAGCCATGCTAGCGTCTTGGCTCAAAGACACTGTCTTTGGCCCGTCTTGAGGAGGTACAGCTGCCATTCTGCTGAGTGCGCTGCCAGATGTTTGACGTCGTGCTCGAAAGAAAAAATAAAAAAATAAAAAGCGAGAGAGAGAGAGAGAGAGAGTGTGTGTGTGTGTCACGTTGCAAGTTACAAGTTGCAGCGTTGTGTTACGCCACCGCAGTCAAATTATCACAAGCGCATTTGTCAGACGTTTTCCGCTGCAAGAAGCGAGCGTTGATTGTCAGACATTTATTTGAACGACGGGCGGTGCTGGCTGCGGAGTGTGTGTCTGAGCGGCAACGGCTGGTGGTGGGACGGTGCGGAGGGGACGGCGTGTGGTCCCTGCGGGGGCGGGGGTAGGGAAGGATGTGGTCGCCTTCAGAGAGCTTGGTTGAGCAAGCTGGTGTGGGCGTGTATGCCCTCGCGATTGTGCTTGCCCTATACTATGGTCACGAGGCCCAGGCCCGGCGTCGCCACGCTCAGCTGGCTCCCGGCGTGCTCCGAAGTGGTATGTCTGGCCCCATCCGTCCTCTTTGTGGAACAGCCATGACCAACGTTGCCGCCAGGGCTGCCTGTAGACTTGGGCCATGGCTTTCTCATGTCCCTCCTCTAACTTCGTCCAACGCAGCAATTTGGGAGAGCACGGCCCTGTACCTGCTCGAGCTGCTGGCCGCCTTTACTGCTGGGTTCAGCCCGCTTGTGGCAGCTGTTGTCTTGAATCAGGCCGAGGCCTGGCATGTTGCCTTTGCGGCCTGCTGCCCGGCAGCATGGCTCTTGCATATCTATGTGCTTTCCAACTGGCCCGAGTGTCTCCTCACGCGTGGCAGCGCTCGGGTTGACCGCCTTCCTGCCCTGCTGCGCATCATCAACATGCTGGCTACATGTACGCTCTTTCTCGGAATTTCGCCACACCTTCCTCAACTTCTTGGGCTCCAAAATTGTTCCCCTGCTCCCTTCCTCTTGCGAGCATCTCTTGACTTCCTGACCACTGCACACGCTGTTCCGTGGTAGGTCATGCGGCCATGGTTTTCTACCAGGTGCTCCAACAGCCCGATGTCTTCAGCTATTACGAGCAACTCTTGAAGATGACCTATGCTGGTGGTGTCAGCGTCCTGTTTCTTGTGGCCATGGCTGGAAGATGGCTGGCACCATTGCGTCTCTTCCAGTTTACTGCAGACACTCGCTCTGTCCAGGCAACCGACGAAGGCAGTCACGGACCTGCCAGTACGCAAGGGTTGAGCCTCAATGAAGATCCCCATGATGCGGAACTCAACAATGACGATGAACGTGCGGCCCTCCTGCCAGCCCGCGACGCCCAAGAGGCGCTTCGGCGCTTGCGAGACTATCCGTCCTGTCGCCATCAAGGCCGAAGTGCCGAATCACAAAGCTGTAAGGCTTGTCAGGAGGGGGTGCGGTAGCATCAAAGAGAAGATAGCAGAAACAGCGAGTACCTCGCTTGCGTGGGATTTGCTTCTTCCCTTGCGCTTGCATGTCCCCGCGCCAAAGCCGCACTCACCTTGCCCCTCATCATGGGCTCGTGAATGCACCGCGTTTGCAGCAATATTATCCAAGCTCTTCTTCACATGGGTCACACCACTCATGGTGTATGGCTACGTGGTATGTTTTTCACGAGGGTGCTTGTTCGTTCAACATCGTTTCAGACGGTCAACTTGACCACACAGCTACAAGACCTCACACTTGATTATAACGACAATCTTCTCGTGCAGTGCCGTCAGCTCGAGTGGCTGGACCTGTTTCGTCTGCCCGGAACCCTCAATACGGCCCAGCTCTGCGCCCAATTTAGCGCACGCCTTCGGAACACTGTACGCGATGCAATTCTTTGTCGCTGATAACGAATCCCGGTCGACTTTCTCCGAAAAACCTGTGGGGTTGATTTCTGATGTTTCTCGGAACTGCATTTGTTTCGTACCGACCATGCAGCTACCTTCCTTGAGCAGCTCAGGCCATCCTTTGTTGGCAGCTTTCAACCGGTTCGTGCAGCACTGGTGAAAGTATGCCGGCGTATATCTTGACGCCAGTTGTAACCCGACACGCGAAGCCGCCTTTGTCATGGCTCTCTGGGTGAAGCACTCTCGTGGGCGGCTCTTGCCATTGGCATCTTACCTTTTGGCGGTCATGTGTGCAGGGAGTATGGGTGGCGATTTTATCCACTGGGAATTTTGCGTTTCCTGGCGGACATGTCCAAGTTTGTGGGCCCCATCGTCTTGCATGATTTTGTAAGTATCTCCAGGTTGCACCCTGGTCGCGTTTGACAGCAAAGCCTTCTCATGAGAGCGACCTTGAATCGGCCCTCCTCGACAGTTGGATTTGATTGAGAGTCCAACGGGAGACACGCATAAAGCCTTCCTCTATGCAGGTACGGCACTTTTCCCATTGGCCAATTTGCGAATGTTGCGGGCATCGGACTGCTGCGTCTACCTCACACTCAAGCTGTGCTGCTGTTTGTTCTGACTTGATTCTCGGTCTTGCAGGCATCATGTGTGTGGCTTTTGGCGTCGGCGCGCTGTGCGATGTGCATTACAATCTGCGGGTGCGTATCACTGGTCGCGCCGCGGCCGGCTTGTGGTCTTGCTGGATGTCACGACATGCCGAGGCGTCTGTAGGTATCCAAAGTTCAAGTGGCAGTCGGTGCAGCCGTCATGTCCTCCGTGTTTGGCAAGGCCCTAAGTACGCGCATCGCCAGTCCAGATGACGAGGACGAGGATGACAAGAGTGAAGAGAGGACGGATGAAGAGGAAGAGCCCACGGCCAAACAGCGTGTAGCCAACGGCGCCGAAGAGATGGCTGAACCAGTGGCCAACTCCCGCAGTGACAGGGGCGACAGGTCACAGGCCCCGGCGACTTCGACAGCAAAGCAGGATGGGGAGGTCCAAGAGGAATTCGGCACCACCGGTGCCGTCATGAACCTAATGTCCACAGATTGTGACCGCATCATCAATTTTTGCAACAGCTTTCACGCTTTCTGGAGCCTGCCGTGTCAAATTGCCCTCGCTCTTTACCTTCTTTATCGACAGGTATGTCGTTGACAGCCTTGGGAATCCATGTGCCATGCAAAAGGAGTCAAGCGAAGCGAGAAGGAAGTGGGTGTGTCAGTGTTGAGGGCGAACGGGCGCTGTCGTGGGTTTCCCATGGTCGACGGCCTCTTTCGACGATCCTCGTATCTTGAACATGACTTGCTGCCTCTTTGTTTGACTTTGGGAACAACCCTCGTTACAGGTGGGCCTAGCCTTTGTCGCAGGCTTGGCGTTTGCCATTTTGATGATTCCATTCAACAAGTACATCATGGATCGCGTGGGTGTGTTAAGCAAGGAAATGATGACGCACAAGGATGCACGCGTGGCCTTGATGAATGAGATTTTGGCTGGGATTCGCGTGGTCAAGGCTTTTGCTTGGGAAGACTCTTTTATTGCTCGCATCGATGCTGTCCGCGCCCTCGAGCTCAAAGCATTGAAGGGTCGAAAGTACCTTGATGCCGTTTGCGTCTATCTCTGGGCCACCACTCCGATTTTGATTTCCATTCTGACTTTTACCACCTATGTGCTCTTGGGTCATGAGCTGACCGCGGCCAAGGTCTTCACGAGCTTGTCATTGTTCAACATTCTGATTGGTAAGCTTGAGACTTGTCCTTTGCACAACTTGTGTGTGTGTGTGTGTGTGTGTGTGTGTGTGTGTGTGTGTGTGTGTGTGTTTGTATGGTGATGAGAGGGAGTTGTTGGCTTGGCACATGGACGGTCTTTTCTCATATGCATTTCCCACCATGATCCAGGTCCGCTCAATGCCTTTCCTTGGGTCCTAAATGGGCTCATGGAAGCATACGTCTCACTCAAGCGCGTCGAGCTTTTTGTGCGCCTGCCGCTCGTCGAGTCAGCCCATGACACTCGGACGGGGCTGGGCGTGCTGGCTCCTGCCGAGCCTGGCCAAGGGTCCCGTCCACCTCGACCTCATCTGCGTTTGACCAATGCCACCTTCAAGTGGGCCCCTCACGATGCATACGCGCTGCGCGTGCCATTGTTCGAGGTGCAGCCAGGGGAGCTAGTGGTCATCACTGGGGCTACAGGCGGCGGCAAAACAGCCTTACTCCATGCTCTGATGCGCGAGATGCCCTGTACACAGGGTGAGCGTGAGTACACGCTTGCGCTGTTGGACACAGGTCTCGCGTACGCCAGTCAGCAGGCTTGGATCAGTCATGGCACGTTGCGAGACAACATTCTGTGCCTGCAGGAATACGAGCCCGAACGTTACGCCCAGGTGGTACAGGCTTGCTGTTTGCTCAAGGACTTTGAGCAGATGCCGCGCGGTGACTTGACTGAGGTGGGCAGCGAGGGTCACAGCTTGAGTGGCGGACAAAAGGCTCGAGTGGGCCTTGCTCGTGCAGCCTACCAGCGACGCTCATTGTACCTGCTTGATGACCCCTTGGCGGCACTGGATCCCGCTGTGGCAAGTGAGGTGCTGGAGCGCTGCATCTTGGGACGCCTTCGAGAGCATGGCTGCGTGTTGTGCACGCACAGCGAGGCTGCCATGGCAGCAGCCGACCGTCTCTTTGTGGTGGCCAATGGTTGCTTGCGCCCTATCGATCTGCAGACGGCGCGGCACACCATCATGACAGCAGGCGAGCTGCGCTACGACTTGCAGTCAGGAGCTGACAACAGCGCCGACGATGCCCACCTTCCAGATACCAGGTCGGCCACCAGTCCAACGGCGGCAGATGAGGGCCAGGGAGCGGAGCTGACGGGCACAGGCAAGCTGCTTGAGGAGGAAAAACGTCTGCTGGGCACCGTTGCGCTGGTCGTGTACGGCAAGTACTGGCAGGCGATCGGGACTTTTTTGGGCGTGACAGTGTTACTGGCCATGCTGTTTATGCAGTCATCACGCAACCTGGCTGATTGGTGGCTCTCGGTCTGGGTTTCGCGGGCCCATACCGCGTCCAACAGCACCCAAGGGACCAACGTCTCGCTGTCACTACCTGGTCAAGCTGCAAACGCGAGTACTGCAGCCACGGACATGACCTTTTATCTAGGCATTTATGGGGGCATTTCTGGTGCCAACACACTGTTCACGCTGTGGCGAGCATTTGCGTTTGCGTATGCTGGTGTCGTGGCGGCGCGGGTGCTACACTCACGCATGCTGCGCCGCGTGCTGGGGGCACGGGTGCGGTTCTTTGACACGAATCCATTGGGTCGCTTGGTCAATCGCTTCAGCAGTGATGTTTACGGCGTGGATGATTCGCTGCCATTTATGCTGAACATCTTGCTGGCGCAATTGTTTTCGGCGGTTGGAACCCTGGTGGTCATGTGTTTTAGTGAGCCATACATGTTGCTGGTGTTGCTGCCGTTGGCGGGTATGTATTACACGGTGCAAAAGTACTATCGACAAACGTCGCGGGAGATTAAGCGCCTCAACTCCATGTCACGCAGCCCCATTTATGCACACTTTGAGGAGTCGCTCAAGGGGTGCACGACGATTCGAGCGCTACAGCTGCGGCCTGCGGTGACGGACGTAGCTGTGCGCAACATGGAAAGCTATCAGGTTGCCTCTTATAATGAGGCAGCCATTTCATGCTGGTTGTCAATGCTTTTGCAGACGCTGGGATTGGCTATTTTGGCCGGCATTGCTTTTTTGGCCGCCGCGCGCCATCAATTTGGTACAGCCGACGCAGGGCTGGTGGGGCTGGGGATCTCGTATAGCTTTAGCATTACCGGCATCCTGCAAGGCCTGGTATCTGCGTTCACCGAGACGGAGAAGGAAATGATTGCCGTCGAACGAGTTACCGAGTATGACGATGTAGTAGCGGAGAGGCTTGGGCCCCAGGCTGTGACAGGTGCTGGCTCAGTTGGAACAACCAAGGTCCCGCATGGGCGGCCGGAATCGAAGCAGCTGCCGTCACCAGCTTGGCCCGAGGCCGGAAGCTTGGAGTTCCGAGGTGTTTGTTTACGATATGCACCCAACCTGGCACTCAGTTTGCGCGATGTGAGCTTTGTGGTGCCGGCTGGGGCCAAGGTGGGCATCTGTGGGCGCACGGGTGCGGGTAAGAGCTCACTCTTTCAGGTTTTGCTGCGCATGACGGAGATTGAGGCTGGTCGCGTTCTGGTGGATGGGGTGAACATCAGTGGAGTGCCGCTGCGGGTGTTGCGGCGCCGGGTGGCCACCATCCCACAAGACCCGGTATTGTTCACGGGCACAGTGCGCAGCAATCTGGACCCCTTTGGTGAGTTTGATGACGCAGCACTGTGGCTGGCATTGGAACAGTGTCACTTGCTGGCGTATGTGCGAGGCCTGCGACGGGGGCTCGAGGCTCGGGTTGAGGAAAACGGGCGCAACTTTAGCGTGGGGATGCGCCAGTTGCTGTGCCTAGGCCGGGCCTTGCTGCGCCGTTGCAAGGTGGTCTGCATCGATGAGGCCACAGCGAGCGTGGATCAGGCGACCGACCAGCTGGTACAGGGCACGATTCGAAGTGCCTTTGCAAGTGCGACGGTGCTCACAGTGGCCCATCGCCTATCAACGATTCTGGATTCGGACCTGATTCTGGTGTTGGAGGATGGTCGCGTGTTGGAGGCGGGCTCCCCCAGCGAGCTGCGCTCGCGCTCGGGAGGGCGTTTTGCCCAGCTCTTGGCCCATCACGACGGCCCGGCGAGCTAGCTTGTCAATCTCACTGGCTTTGCTTGTACGCCTGCCTTTGTTCGATGTCATGTCACCTTACAAGTCAACGCAATCGCGATAGGATCGGGTGTGTTGTTTTTCAACTTTTTTTTTTTTTTTTCATGTTCACAAATCATTGTACGGCTCATGGGTCACGTCTCGAATGAATAAAGTTACCGCAGCGCCTGGCGCCTCTGCCTCTGGCGTCTGTGCATGATCTGGCGATCCATTGCTGTTTCACATGTCAATTAACGAGTTGACATGATTTGAGGGCTGTCAGGGTCTGGGTGACCGTTGCTGGCGTTCGCTGCGGTCATGATCATCACACTGAGGCAGGGCATTCTCAACGGTCATGTCGTTACAAGTGAGGTGAAGAGCAGCACATGTTTCAAGCTCAGCAGGGGCAATGTTTTGAGAATACCATGAGAACAGAGGAGGCTTGGGGCTTTTGGCTGGCTGACGGACGGACGGTGGCGGGAATTGTTTGCGGGAGGAATATTCAGCGATGTCCCGACAAGACGTCGAATCAGATCCCAATTTTTGAGTCTCGATGTCGTGGCGTTCGAGGGTTGGCACCGGCAGCAGCCAGCTGGGTATTGCTTGGTGCAGGTCCCACATGTGTGTGTCCAGCCTCGCTCAGCCACTCCTCCTCCTTGGCCATGATGACATGATGTGCCAACGGCCAGACGGGGTTCGAGTCGTTGGCGCTAACTTGGCCTCATCCCAAGCCCCTTGGTTTGGAAACGTCCCAGCCAGCGTTTGGACCCCCTCTGCAGTGCATTCAGTCTTGCTCTGGTCTGGGAATTTGTCATGTGAGCACGAGCATGCACATGAGCACGAGCTGTTGTCTTTTTCAAATTTTTGGGGACGTGGCGTGTGTGCTTTGGCTCCTTGGGGATGGGTCTTGGCAGCGTACCAGAGGTCCACCTCGTTCCCGACCACTGCAGCCCCAAAAGCAAAAAAAATAGCCAAGCCATTGGCATGTTGAGGGGTCGGTAGGGGGCATTCAGTCTTGGCACGGAAAAGAAATCAGTCCTTCGACGCTATGATCCAAGACTTTTGAGTTTATTTTTGGCACATGCGCCCCCTTTCGGTGTCAAAGGTGAATGACTTGCATCGCCCCCCAAAAGATCCACCCCACCTGCCGTTTCTTTTTCCACCCCTGGCTTACGGCTGTGTTTGCTCCGGAAGAAGAACGTTCTGCGTTTGGCGACAGTCGGGGGTCGTCTGTGAAATCTGCTTCATGTGATCAAGACGCTGCGAATCGGTGCAGTGGCCGGCACCAATCCAGTATGAAGCGATGGTTGAGACGTGTGCGAGTGCGCAGTCAGGGCGCACATCTTGGGTCCAGCCGTTTGTACAAGGTCCTGGCAAGTCGCAGTGGCCCGAGCGGGCAGGGCATCTGCGTTGCTTTGACTAGTCAGGAGGCACTGCATTTCATCTGGAATGGAACGCTGAGAGCGCTGGCTGGTGCCAAACCCAAGTCAGCAATGGTGGAAAAGAGGGTAGTGTTTGACAGTGATGTCTTGTTTTGACCAGCTGGGTAGCAAGCTCGGTTTGGCGCACCGCCGTCTGTGTATCGTGCGTCTGGTTGCTTCCGAGGTGGCGGGCTGTTCTGGCTTCCTGTTCTGGTCGTCATGGTTTGGCACCTCAACTCACCCTTGGGATTTTTGTCTTTGAAATGTCAGAGAATTGAGCAGAAACAACTTGCGCTGTTTTTGTCCGCGATATCACTCTCATGAGCAAGCGAAGGTGACAAATCTGTCATGTACGTGAAGGGTTCGTTACCCCGCCAGAGCCCCACGCCGCACCTTCACCGCGCCTTCACCACCCACCATCAAGCCCCAAACTCACCCAAGCCCTACCCTGCACATGAGCGCTCGCCCATCCAGTTCATCCCCTTCAGGGACAAAAGTAACCATACCCCACATGATTCACCCCCCACCACAGCGCGCCACAAAACATCACAAGCTGGACTGTAGGCACCCTGGCAGGTGCCCTCACACACCACACCGCTTGGATCCAACACGAAACCCAAGCACCCCCACTGCCACTGCCGCACCCACACCAGCCCAGTCGGCATTTGACGCGCTGTGAGTGGTTGCAGTCGATCGGCAGGGTAACGACGTGGCATTTTCTTCCATCCAGCCGAGCTTTGACACCAACGTTAGTCTGTTTCGCACTATCTGCCTGGAACCTCGTGAGGTCACACTGGTTCGCTCGAATCTGTCGGACGACCTAGAAGTTGGCTTTCACACTTACAATCCCAACGACCGAAGCCCTTTTTGAGGTTGAACTTGGCTCTCATCTGTGTGTGTTGTATGTTTTGTCATAGGGCGACACTTCCACCAAATTTGTTCCTTGCCCTTCTTGGTTGTGTCCTTGTTTGCGCAAAGCGACGACGCGCACCTTGCTCCCCACCACCAACCTTGCCACCAACCCCTGCGCCCAACGCAACTCCCTCCATCACCACTTGCACCTTGACCCTTCGCATTGATTAGCCAGCCCATCCTTTCTGAGTCAATCTGCCTGCGTCTGGCCGATCCAAGAACAAGTTGATACGCATTGAAAACTGCGTTTGAGTCCATTTTTCGGCTGACGCACGCGGCGTACACGCAAGCTGTCGATATCGTTTCTGATTTTATTTTTTTATTCTTTTTGGGCTTCACCATCATCATGATGAACACCCCAGTCTGCCGCTCAGGCAAGCGCACTGTCACACAAGCACGCAACGCCTTGCAAGAATCCGAATCTTGCGGGGTCGCTGCCAAACGCTCGGCCACTTCACACAGCATCCCCGCTGCAGAGGTTGAAGTTGAGGCCGCATCCGCGCCGACCACGGCCGCCCCCACCACTGCCACTTTGGCCTCGTCTGCGCACCCGAGCGCTACACAACAACAGACGCTGCTGGAACTACAGGTGGTCCATGCTCTGTCACAAAACGTGGATGTTTTGGTGCGCAAAATGCGCTTGGCGGCTCTGCACCTACGGCTGGCGCACCCCATTTATGCGCCAGGCGTCCTGGAACAGCGTCTACCTCTGCTTCTTCGGCGCTGCTCTGTCGTGGTTCCTGGCCTTTTGCAAGAACAGCAGGCAGATGACGGCGAGCTTGGCAATGTCATTCGCATCCTGACCTGGATTCGCAGTCTTCTTCATGTCGCGGGCCAGGTGGAGCGGCTCTCGCTCTCCATGCGTCGCCGTCAAATGTGCTGACGACAACGACGCCTCAACTTGTCCTCAGTTTGAGGATTGCCACACGATCTCAACCGAGTTGAGCTCATCCTCTTCGGCAACAGTTCAGGATGTTGTTTCTCTGTGGCGGTTCACCTTTTCCCGCTTTTTTTTTGCCCATAAGTTCTTAGAATTTTTTTTGCACTTTTTAACTTGCCGTTTTGGAGATTACTGTTTCTTGGCTTTTTACCTGCCACTTGACTGGATGATGGGCAAAGGGCAACGCTTCCCTTTGCTTCGTCTTACTTGTTTCGATACATATGCTGTTGGACTGGCAGAGCCAATCCCAGCGGTCCAGGCTTTTCTAGATGTCGATATCGACTCTTCTTTTAGCGTGTAGCAACGAGTTGCTCACTTCCTCGTTTTCCCCAACCAATCAATACATGTATTATTCTTTCGATGAAACCTTGAAGCGCCCACAACGGCCATATTTGTTCATAAACAACTCTACCATAGCAATCGCTGCTTGCGCGTTTTCGGCAGCCGAGAAAACGCGCACAACGACTTGAGCTTTTAGTGCGCATTTCAGTTGGTAGGGCTGTAAGATTAATGCTATGGGCGACAAGTCTTCGTGCTGAGTAGATGGTGAATAGATGGATGGGATGCTTTCGCGTCGTGCGGCGCTGCCATCTAGAATAGAGGTGCGGTGGCGCCAGACGAGGCCAGACAGGTGCCAGACAGTGCCAGACAGTGCCAGACGAGGCCAGACGAGGCCAGACAGTGCCAGACGAGGCCAGACGAAGGTGCCCGCGCTTGCCAGTCGTTTGCAAGCGTCCGAGGTTGGGAAGGGGGTAACGGCAGGCCTGGGCAAGAGGTAGGCAAGGCTCCGTGTGCTCGCTTGGAAAGCTGGCACCGGAATGGGGTGCATGGGTCTTGGGGTTCCCATACAAAGAGGGTAAGGCTTGGCGGGTTCCAGCCAGCGTCGACCACAAAAACCATTGGTGCGATTTTGGGATATGGCGTTGAGGACGTGACGCGGTCCAATCGTGCAGAGAGGTCGGCTGGCGTGGCCAACCACCCTACGAAGAGGGGTAAGAGAGCGCGAGCGGCGACAAATTGAAGGGTGAGTTCTATCCTGGGCAGAGCGCAGAGCGTCTTGTGTGTGTGTGTAGAGAGCCAAGAAAAGGGGTGTGTTTTGTTCGGGAACGGGGTCGGCGCAACAGACTTGGTGTGTCCTCAGTCCTGTTTTTCGGCTGGATGGGTGGGTCGGTGAGCAACTCATCAGCTGCCAAGGGCGACACTGTTTGGCAGGAAGAGAGTCGGGTGATCTGACCTGATCTGACGCGCAAGTCAACACCTTTTTTTGACATTCCAGTCATTGATGCAACTTTCGTGGACGAGCCCTGAGCTGGTGGCTTTCAGCTTCAGCCGATATGCGTGCGAGTCAGAAGTGTCCTGTGAAGGCTTTTCTGGGCCGCTGCCTGCGGGTTCCAAATCTTTGATGTAGCCAAACCAAATCGTCCCGCATCACATTGTGGCCCAAAGGCAGTCGCAAAATCTTCCCGGAAGCGTGCCAGAATTCTACCAAGGCCACTCATGGGTGCGTGCCAAGACCACGCAGAGCTGTGATTGAGTACCGGGCAAGGCCTGCTTTGTCATCGCGTTGAGCCAGGTCGTGGAGCGGCGCGCATCGTCATAATCCGATTGGTGGTGCCGAAGGTGAGGAGTGACTTTTAGTATGATGAATACCTGTTCATTATTACGACATAATCCACGATTGTGACACCAGTGGGGTTGGGTCAGATTCTACCCCATGGGGTTCCGCACCGCCCAACTGTGCGGCGCGAAATCGCCGAGGGAGCCACGTCACATGCAAGAAACAGTACTGCATTCTGTTTCCACGTGGACATACGAGACAAGGCATTTCAGATGGTGAGCATCCTGCTCCAATCTATTCGCATCCCCAGCATCAAGGTTGGGGCTGCTGGGTGATACGCCAAGTCACCAATCTGATGACCACTATCTGAGAACCCCAAACCGGATCTGTCACCCTTTCGCTTTGCCGAACCCAAACTCGGCGGAAAACGCTTTGACAAAAACGCCGGCGCTTGTGGCGCGCATAGGGGGCTTCTGATGATCATCATCCCTTGTGCCTTAGCGAAAAAAATTGCTTGGACCCACGATGAGCACAAACTGGCACGCTCCCTCCGCCTCCCCAACTCCTGGACTTGATCAATGTTCAATGAATTAGTACTCTTGGGGTGTTGGGGCTGGGGGCAGCGGCTGCTCTCCTGCATTCAGCCAAAAAAAAAACCCCCCAGCCCAACTGCCCGTCCGTCCCGAATCATTCCACGTTTGGTCTCCTTTTTTCCATCTCTTTCATCTGGGTCACTGTTGAGAAGCTGGTGACGTGCTCATCGACCCTGTCACCACCAGTCACTACGACCTCACTTCCGCTTGCTTTCGCTGGACCCAACCCATCAAGCGTGCCGCGCGCCACGACCTCAAATGAACCGACCCATTATTCCCAATTATCTATCGACAGTTATCCACGCTGTTAAGGCCATGCAACGCCACGAAACCCGCGTCAACTTGATCCCCTTGATACAGCATTGTTGTTGTGGATCAATAACGGCAATCCGGACTGGTGGTGGAAACCGATGTTTGAAGAGAGGCATTTTTCCCCTCTCCTGGCTTGCTTGTGGCTGCCCTTGCACACTTCCCTCTTTTTTTTGAAAGATCAAAGTCTCAAAGGACTCTTGCCGTTCTCTCTTTTTTTTTTTTTTTTTACGTTAAAACCCTCCCCCCTGTCCACCATCCGCCAAATTCAAAGAACGACCTGGGCTTGGCGCATTCCCATCCCGTTGCCTTTGTCCTGTTTGCATCCCTGCTAGAACTGCCATTCGTTTGACAGCTCCATTCTTTTGACAGCTAGCAAGATCTCCCGTTGTTTCCATTGCTTCCGAGGGTGCGCCGAGGGACCACCATCAGCCCCACCACCCTTTTTTTTTTGGGCATCCATCTGTTGAATTCTTCTTGCTCCTCTTCTTTTTCTTTCACGAGTGCCTTGGGCTCCATCGCTCATTTTTTTTTTTTACTTCTGCGAGCCAACACCACACATGGCTCGCCCCGTGCCATCCCGCCGTTCTCGGGCCTCCCGATTGGCCGTACCGATGCGCTCCCTGCCCTTTTGCGGTGGTCCTATGCGTGCCAAGCGGCCCAATGGTCGGTTGGCCTGTCCTCGCTCCTCACGTGCCAGCCTCGAGTTGACGCCTGCCGAAGCTGAAATCACGGCTGCCACCCTGGTCAACGCCGGTCGAGCCCGAGCACACTCCCCACTGCCACATCGCCGTCACCGTCACATGGCTCTGCCTCGATCGCAGCGGTCCCACCGCCATCACACCTTGACCCATCCCCCGACCACGCTTTTGAACGAGCCCCACACCTCTTGGCTTGGCCATGCATCCACTAGTCTCTCCTCTCCCAGCCACACGGCAGCCCCCCTCTCACCACACTTTCCCTCTTGGCCAATGACGACATCCACCCCCGCTCCACAGACGACTGCAGCTGCATCAGCATCTTCAGCATCTTCAGCATCTTCAGCATCAGCATCAGCATCTTTGACAGCGACCAGTGCGCAGGCACCGACACGAACCGTCACCTCGCAGACTCAGACTGGCGTCTCATGGATCCAAGCCTTGCGCATCCTTCCCTTGCATCTTCTTGCTGAGAGTGCGACTGTCATCAAGCAAGTGAGGGCAGCTGCCATTCACCTGGGCCTTACTGACGACTTTTACCAAGAAAGCATGCTTCAGCAAAAACTCCCTGGCATCCTGGCGCAGTGCGCGCTAGTCCTTTCCAGCCTAGCTGCTTCGAGTGCACCTCAACTTGACGCCCGCGTTTGGGAGGTCATGCGCATCCTCAAGTGGCTGCGCAACCTCCTCGACGTTGCTGCCCAACTTAGAGCCGGCACCCCATGCCCCGCTGCGCGGGAGCACCAATGATTAGAGCCCGTCAGTGACCCTGGGTCTTCCTTTTAGTGCATGAGTAGTATAGGCTTCAGCTTTTTCTTGTTTCTTTCTTTGACTTGTATCTTCATCAGGTTCTTCCCTCTTGGTCGTGTGCGTGTGTGAGGTTCTTGTCCTTGCTCCCACGTGCAAGCCATCGACGGGGGTGCAGTGGACACCCTGTTGCTTTGAGTGCCACACTTTGTTCCTTTTGTGCTTCTTTGATACACTGGCAGTGTACGTAATTTACTCTAGAATAGCAGGCAATCACGTATCCATTGTCAACCCTGCCATCTCCTTCGGGCCTTGCCCTTCTTTTGAAAAACATAACCAAACTCATGTCAGCCCGCCATCACGTGTGCTGTGCAGGCTCAAGCCATATTCTTTTCGACCTCGCCTCGACCAAGAAGTGAGATGGTTCGGGGCATGAACAGACACACACAGACACACACAGACACACGCACCGCTTGTTGGGATTTTACTGCATGCAAACAAACATGACCAGCAGATCAATCTGAGCCTGACTCACATTTGACCCAGTGGTTGGTCACCGTCATCAGGTCTGCCCCATCAGAGCTCATCACGATTCAAGTCCACAGCCATGGCGTCGCCCTCAATCCCGTAGAATTCACGAAAATGTGCAAAGACCGAGGGCAGGGGTGTGCCCTGGCGTTGGGCAACCACCGTCGCCAAGGGCTCTACCAGTCGTAAAAAGTGGCGCGTCCGGTCCGGCCCAGGAAAGGCACGCAAAAAGTGGTCCCGGAGCAATCCGAAAGAATGAAAGTAGGCCACCTACCCATGCCAAAGTTTCCATCCAGGTGATGGGCCCAACCAGCGTTGGTGCGGTGCAGCGCGCTTTGTCCCCCTTGCCTTGTTGCACAGATATGCTGATCCCACGTAAGCACCCGTCAAAGTCGTACCTTTGAGTACCAGGCCTGGATGTGGCGGCGAGCGTGTTGCAGTTCACGCCCATACTCGCTGCGTGCTTCCACCTCCTTGGCAAACTGTGCCTGGTAGTCGTTCCCGTCTAAAGTGGCCTCTGCAAAGTTTTCCAGCTCGGCAAAGCTATGCAGCGACAGCCCGAGCCAATAAGATCAGACCTCAACCACTTTGGTAACATGCTCAGGCATGCGGCATGCGATGCCACTGATGCAGCTACCTTTCCAGCATGTGGGGAGCCGAGTATTCCGAGTGCACGGTGTTAAAGATGGATGCCTCTGATGAGTTGCGTGCCAATGACAGCGCATGGTAAAAGTAAATGATGGATGCAAAGGTACCTGCAGTGCAGCCAGGGTCGCAGCCGGCATGAGTAAAGGGGAGCTGGCCAGGGTTGCACTTGCGCGTCAAGGGGTGTCAAAGCGCACTCAGGGCTGTCAGAATGAGTGACCAGTTTTGTAGCGCCATGGTCTGTTGGAGCCGACTCAAGACAGACGAGTTGGAAAGCTCACGCCGCAGCGGCGTTGGTGGGTCTGACGTTGCCATAATATTGGTAATCGCGCGCGGCTAGGGCGCCCAGCCGTTTAGGCCAATCTATTTTGTGCTGGCCCCCGTTTCGTCCCCTGAATACTCGCACAGCGGCTCCCGCCCTCAAGTCACAGCAGCATTCCCAAAGGGGGAGAAGAAAAAAAAAAAAAAGAAGAGAAAATTGACACACAAACTTGCTTTTCAAATAATTTCGACCATCATGATTTTTAATTTTTCGAATGATGCGAAACAGTCAACAACGCTGGCTGGCACGCTCTTCACATGTCAATTTGGGATTGAATGGGAGCAGTGACACGTCGTGCTTCACTGATCTCAATCTTCAATGGCATGTCACCCACACACGATGATTGCCAAGGTACACGTAATCACCAGCCCGCACGCACAGCGCTGGGGCGTACACACAGCACGCATGGCGAAATATCCGGTCTTGGCTCACCAATCATTCACCACGTGCTTGGGGTTGACCTTGCGAGGACCCGGATCCGCGCTTGCGGCGGCAAAATTTTGTACCGTAGAGCCAATGGCTTCGACCGTCAGTGGGCGCTCCTCCGGCGTGCCCTCGGTGGCTCGCAATCGCAGCTCGTGCGCCTTCTTACCGATGGCGAGCTTGGGCATGCCCTTGTTGAGTCCCTCAAGCAGGGGGGGGGGACGGCACGCCCAGCCACACCATTCCGCGATCAGTTGGATGAACAAGCCAAGAAAAAGAAAAAGATGAAGAAGACGTAGTGTGCCACAGGACAGGGATGCATGTAGAGCAAGAAAAAATAAATCAACAGCCGCAGCAAAGCCACCACCCACAACGACAACCAGGGAATAGGCCACAGCGCCAGCATCGACAAGCGCGAGTGCGCACAAGTGACGCAATGCACAGAAACCTTTGTTGCGAGCTGATATACCTACCCTTGATGGCCGTAGACACGGTATCCTTGACAGCCATGGCTTCACCGCTGCGAATGATATCGATGATGGCGCTCGGCCGAATCTTCTCCAAGTCCTTGAGCAGCACGCGCGCATGCCCCCTGAAACATGCGATGAGCAGATGAGCTGCACCGCAGCCCCACGCTCCACAACTACCCCCCAATTTCCCTCCTTCCATGAGAAAACTCATGTGAAGCGTGAAGTAGCCCCGTGGGATATGACCGCCTGACAATTGGCCCACCCCGCGTCCCTAAATATCTCAAGCATCCCCAGCGCCTTGCGGCACTCCGTACCGATAGGCGTTGGGCGCGTAGATGCATTCCGTCGAGAAATAATCCAACTTTTTGAAGTACGCATACATGACAATCTCTTTCTCATAGGTGTATTTGAACGGCTTGGAGCGAGGCAAATCGCCGTCGTCGCCCGTCACAATCTCTGAGGCCGTATCGAAGCATGTTAATGAGAAAGCCAAAAAAGACAAAACAGGAAAAAAAAAGTATCGAGCCCACTTGGTCAGCAGCAGGTTTAACGCGGCATCGCCTCACCCGTGCAGCGTTGTAGGCGTGCAATGTCTCCTCGCAAGATGTTCATGAGCACCGTCTCGGCCACATCATCGGCATTGTGCCCAGTCACCACCTTGTTGACCTGCTCGGACATGGTCAGCGCCAGGTGAGAGGGTAGACCGTCCCGACTCGGCATCCCTGGTCTTCGCGACCCAGGGTCTGAATCGACTGGAGCAATAGGAAAATTTTCTGTTTTGATCCCATCCTGCTCTGCTCTTGCGCGAGGGTGGGGGCAAACCTTGAGCAAGTGCGCCCCGCGATCGAGAGCTTGTCGGCGAAATACGCCACAAAATGTGCAGTTACTCTTGCGTCCCACGGCCGCGACGATTTCGTCCATCGTCCAACCGTACAACTCCTGCACAACATCAGTCAAGAGTCCCCCACGGTTGGAATGCTGGCGAGTGAGCTGTCTGCGCTTGTGTGGAATGTGTCACGTCTAGCCAGGTTTAAGTTCACACGCACCTTGTAGGAGACAATGGTGAGGGGCAATGCATATTGCTGTTGGTTGCGCTTGACTGTTTCAAGTGAATCGTCACGATAGCCCGAGATGCCTTCATCAACAGAGAGCAGAACCAGCTGTAGACCATAGTCATGACGCTCGTTCAAGGTCTTGAGGACATAGGCCAGCACTGTCGAATCTTTGCCGCCTGATGCACCAATGGCGACCACATCCCCTCGCTCGAATAGAGCGTTGCGTACGATTGTCTCATGGACCTAAGCAAACCGCACGCAACAAAGCCTGAGTCAAGCCGGCTTTCTGACCAAGCCTGCCGGGCCCTATGCGAGCGCCATTTTGTCAGGCCAAAGGTGGCAGCATACCTCCTCCTCGAAAGCCAGATAGAAACACTCTCGGCACACGGCTTCTCCCTGCAACATCACAGCCACAACACCAACAGCCACATAAAACCACATCAATGGAATGTAGCATAGGGGTGCGCGGGCTGGTGAGCGAGCACCGCAAAGAATCCGGGTGGAAGCGGGGCGGGGGTGAAGCAGGTGTGCAGCGCCCTTGCACCACGTGACCCAGTTACGCACCGTTTTGGGCCGTTTCAGAGCGGCAGAGTGCTCGGCACACCGCTGGCAAGGTCGCGCAGGCATGTTCGCCCTTTTACGGCCACCAGTAAAAAGGCGGGGGGTGACTCCTTGTTTCAAACGCTTCCCCAATGTCGCCGAGCTGCGAGTCGATCGTCGGATGGCACCGAGCGAGCGTACTCCGCGTCGTCCGCGCCACCAGCAGCACAAAACATCTGACAAATACGACAGCATGAGCTACCAACTGTCATTATCAGCGTGGGAAGTGTTGTTGTACCGCTTGAGACGAACAAAGAATCTCTCTCTCTCTCTCTCTCTCTCTCTCTCTCTCTCTCTCTCTCTCTCTCTCTCTCTCTCTCTCTCTCTCTCTCTCTCTCTCTCTCTCTCTCTCTCCCTTTTTTTTTTTTTTGAATGCCTTTGGCTCGTTGAGTGCTGCCAGCGGCGGGGGCACTGTGAGCAGGAGGAGCGGTATGTATGTAGTAGCATTACGGCTCGGTGCGAGGTGGTTGCTGTGGCCGTGCATTGGGGTGATGGAGACAGCGGGGTAGAGTGGCAGGGTCATTGGTGGAGACGCACTGTCTGAAGGCCATGGCCATCTCAACCGAAAAATAAACGTTGTGGGACATGTAGAGGTTTGAGTTACTGTTTGGACGGCCTGCAGGCGCGTCGCGGACTGTCGCTCATATAGGCGCATGCAGGCATCGCCCGGCGAGATGGATGAGGATTTTGTCAAGCAGTCGCTTGGTCTCAGCGATGAGCAGCTGCAGACATACCTGGGCGAAGATTTGACACGCACCTTGCTCGAGCGTGTGGCTGATCACCTCAAGGGCCAGGCCGACAAGCAGGCCGAGCTTAAGCACGTCTTGGCTGAGCAAGAGGCAACCGTCTTGAACTGGGGTACGGCTCTGTTTCCTTCATGAGCGACGAGCAGCGTGTTTAGCTGACACGTCACCCACATCCGACCCACCCACACAGAGCACCGGGCCAGTGACTTTGAAAAGCGCGTCAACGATGCCGAAGCGAAGGTCACGGCCAAGGCCCAGCACGCGAGTGATTTGGATACCGCTCTCAAATCAACTGGTACTTTGCGAGAACGCCCGTAATTCTGCTCTTGCCTTTGTACCCGCTATTGGTCTCAGCGTTGAGGACGGCCAGTTGATCGTGCAAGTCACCCCTCATGGCGACGCTCGTCTTGGCAGAGAAAAAGCTTGAGGAGAAAGAGAGAGCCCTGAATGCGGTGGAGAACCAGCTGGTGTCCAAGGAGAGCGAGCTTGCTAGTGTCAAGGTTAGACCCTGGCATCTACTCTTTTGATCATTGCCGGAGAGCGCTGGATGCTTTGGTCTTCCTTCACCCATGGCTGACGAACGCAGGCGTCAGAGCATCAGCTGAAAATTCAAGTCGGAACTCAGAGTGAAGCCCTGGCTCAAAAGCAGTTGCAATTGGACCGCAGCACGGGTAAGCCGCCCCGTTCTGCTTCGCCACCCCGTCCCCGCCATCTCACTTCAGACTCGATCCCCTTACCGCGGGGGTGATCAAACAAACTGCGCTATACACGCGCAGAGGAAATTCAAAAATTATACGATGAACTCCACCGCGTGCGCCAGGAGATGGTATGTTTCTTCCCTTGTGCGCTCATGTGAAGACTTGCGCAGGCATGTCGCTCAAGTGTCCCCCCCCCCCCCCCCGTGTCTAACGTGTGCATGATGAATGCGGTTCTGGCAGAATGAGGCTGTGGCCAAGGGCGAGCGTGCCAGCCTCGATGCGTCCCGGCAAAAGGTAAGGGCCTCCGTTTTCTGTTGCTATTTCTATTTCTATTTCTATTTCTATTTCTATTTCTATGTGTTGGTGTGATTTTTTAATTTTCAATTTTTTTGTCTCACTTCCAAACACAACCTACAATCCAACCCCCCATTCGGTGTGGCTTACAGCACCTGGCTGAGCGCTATCAGCACGAGGCGGCCTTGACAAGCGAACAACTAGAGCAACTGAAGAAGGACCTGGCCTCACTCAATGAGCAAGCGCGCAATGAGCACAAGGAGTTGAATGCCCGTATGGCTGAACTGCGCCGCCAAAATACCCAGGCACAGGATGATCTGACTTCGGCACAATCGCAGCTGGATCTCTATCGTGGCACCAGTGAGGGTCTGAAAACTCAAGTTCAGAGTCTGCAGGCTCAGCTTGAGGAAGCCCACAATGAGCGCCTGCAGAGTGAGCAGCATTATCGCACAGAGATTATCAACAAAGACAAGCTGGCTGGTTTGTACAAGTCGGCCCTGGATGAAACGGAGGGCCGCGTTGACGAGCTCAAGCGCGTCGTCGAGCACCTTCGCACGGCTCTGGCCACCGCACAGAAGGAAGTTGAAGAGGCACGGCTCCAGAATCGCCACGAGCTTGAGGATCTTCGTCAAACCTTGGCCACGGTCGAGAGTGACAAAAAGGCCCTCAAGGCTGAGTTGGTCAACGCACAGGACCTCATCAGCAAGACGCAAGACCTCACAATGGGCGCCACCGCCCAGGTGTCTGCCTCTGCCGCCACAACGGCTGCCATCATGAAAGAGGGCATGTCTCTCACGGAGATGTGGACCGAGCTTCTCAACACCCGCAAGGCCCTGCTCCTGGAGCGCCAAGAGGTCGAGCGCCTCGAAGAGCTGCTCAACTCTATTGTCCAAGACGTAGAACGTCAGGCTCCGATTTTCCAGCAGCAACGCGCTGATCTCAGAGCCGCCGAATCTGCGCGCGATCAGCTTGCCAAGACCCTCGAGGAGGCCACCGCGGCCTACTCGCGTCTCGAGTCCACGTGGCGCGCAGATGCGGCACGTGCAAGTCGTGCCGAAAGCTCGTCTCGGGTGCTACAGGAGCAGGTTCAGCACCTGAACAAACAAGTCCAGCTTCTCTTGCGTGAAAATGCACAGCTGCAGGGTGGTCTGGGTGCCAGCGATAGCACGGATATGGACGCTGCGGCTCACGAATCGCGGGCCATGGAGCTCTTCAGCTCCATCGAAGAGCTCCAGACGCAGAACAGCACGCTCAAGAAGCGTGTGCTTGAGCTTGAAACGCAACGGGAACAGGAACATCAACAGGTTGAGGAGCAAACGCGCCAAGCCATGGAGGCTGACCTGCAGGCGGTAGCCGAGCAGCTGTCGGCTCTCAAGGCCCAGCGTCAGAACCAAGAACGCCTCTTCCAGGCCGTTGTGAAGCAACGCGACATGTTCAAGGCTCTGTATTCCCAGGTGTGTGCTGCCAATGGCCATGATCCACACTCGGCCATCGACGTGGTCATGCAGACGGGTGCCACTGCGCCCAGTGATAGCACTGGTTCCGACGCCACCTCTACCACACCAACCAAGGCGGATGCAAATGCTGCCGCGGGAGCGCTGCCCGCCAGTGTCGTTATGGCCGCCGCTGGCAGCAATCAGGCGGATGCAGAGGCATTGCGTGACTTGCAGAAGTCCTTTACGGATTATCGCCGCGAGAAGGGTGAGAATGACAAAATGTTGCGTGAGGAGATGGAGCAGCTCCGTCAAGTGGCCGAGGACGCTCGCATGGAGCGCAGTCGTGCCGATATCAAACTCGACCATGCGCAGCAACAGCTCAAGTACCTGCAAGCCTCTCTCGACACGATGCGCAAGGAGGCGGAAGCACACCAACAACGCCTGGGCCAGCTCAATGCTCAGCTTGCGGCGAGCGAGCGGCAGGTTGGGGACACGCAGGAGCAGCTTGAGGCTGCCCGTCGCGAGCTCAGCCTGACTCAAGTGCAACTGAGTCACGCCAAGGAGAGCAAGGCGTTGCTGGAGGCACGTGAAAAGACGCTGCAGCAGGAGAATGACTCGCTCATGTCTGAGCGACAAAACCAACAACAACTTAACATTAGCCTGCAAGCATTGCAAGCCGAGATGAAGCGGGCCGAGGGGGACATGCGTACCCGTCTCAGCTCCCAGATTGAGGCCCTGCAGAAGGAAACCCAACTGGCGCGCAACCGTTTGGAGGAACATCAAAAAATCAGTAAGACCGCCGAGGTCGCACACCAAAAGCAGCTCGATGCCGTGCGCCGCGAGCTGGAAGAGCAGCGAGAGCAGCATCATGGCACGCGGGAGCAACTCGCTTCAGCCTCAGCTCGCGCCGAAGGTGCCGAGAAGCAGGTGGAGAGCCTGAAAGCGCAACTTCAGAGCGCAGAGAACCGCCTGACGCTTCTTCTACGTAATCAGGGCGAAGTTGCCACCGAAGGTATGCTTTGCAATTTCCAAGCCTGCAGAAAGAGCCACCAATGGTACACACACCATTCAGTAGGATAAACAAAGATATCAGATTGCAGGGAGAAAGCAAAAACAAAAACAAAAACGTGCACATGCGGGGCACGAAGCTGAGGAGAGGCGCGTGTGCCGACATCAGTTTGGCTTGACCTTTTTGCGTGCCGCCTTTGTCTGTTTGTTATGCACACACCGACGGCATCTCATGATACTTGTGCGTGCGCTGCCAACGCTTGCATCAACACAGGCTCGACCGGACGTGATGGCAGCACCAGCGGTAGCGGCGACCAGCTGGCCAATGCTCTGGCTCAAGTGAAGCAGCTACAATCAGAGCTCAAGATTGCGCAGGATTCTGTCGTGCAGTACAAATCGATTGCCAAGGCATCAGAGGATGCCCTCGCAAGCCTGCAAAAGGGCATGGACGAAGCCAAGAGCGCTTCGGCACAGCGTGAGGCTCGTTATCAAGACGAGCAAGCTCAAATCAAGTCCGAGGTGCGCTGCGCGTCGCATCACATTGTATTCGCCCTGACCCGTCTCCGGGCCTGCCACAGGGCCAGGACAACAAGCTCCTACACTCCTCGCAGAAGCGCATGACTCAGGATGTGCCGCGTTCTTGTACTCTTGTAGCTGGAGGCAGCGCAGGCCACCAACCAGGGCCTCATGGCGCAACTGAAGCAGGTCGAGGAAGAACTAGCTAATTATCGTGCGGAGGCCATCAACAAGGTAGGCCCTGCGCACAACTTCTTTGTCATTCGCCTTCCAATTTCGTTTTCTTGCTTTCCTCCCCGCTCCTTCGTCGCGCTTGGATTGCCTTGCGCCCAGCATGAACATCGCCAAAAGCCAAGCATAGCACTGATGGCGGTGACCTTGTTCGGCCGCGTTTCGCTGTTGTAGCTGAGCAATGCGGAGCAGGAGCTAGTGCTTGCACGGAAAAACTTGCAGGATGCCAAGGAGCAACAAGAGGCCGCCGAGGAGCTCTGCCGCAAGCAGGTTGAGCTGGCGCAACAGCACTCATCGAGCTACGAGCATGAAATGCTTCAACATGCCGAAAAGATCAAGGAGAATCAGGCACTCAAGGCCGAGCTAAGCGCCCTCAAGGCTCAGGTCAGTCGCTCGCATATCCTCCTGCGTTGCCGCCACAACATCTCGCGCCTTTGCAGGCCTTTGGTTCAGGATTGCTGGGCGAGCCAGGCCGCAATCCGTGTGGTGTGCTGCAGAAGACCGTAGATGCTGACGAATGTTGGCTTTTCTGTTAGATTGACGAGGCGCGTACAGAGCGCGACAGCATTAAGGCCAAGTTGGAGGGCGCAGAGCATGCTTGGGCCCAAGAGAAGCGATTGCTGGCTGAGGATAAGGAACGCATCAGCAAGCGCCAAGCTGATTTGGACAATCAGAACAAGCTCTTGCACGAGCACCTCCAGCAAACTACCGGCAAGCTGCGTGCCCTGCAGCAAGAGGCCCTGCCGACCGCAGCTACTGAGGTTTGTGAGGTGGCTTCGCAGGGCTTGTGGCTCTTTTTTTCTTTTGGGCTGGACATCCTCAGCTCGGTGGTCGTTCTCATGGCTTGCTGCCACTCGTGTAGTTGATTGATGCGAGTGCATCGGAAAGCGACGGCTCTTTGCTTGAGGTTGTCAAGTATCAGCATGCTCAGGTTGAGATTGCTCAGGCTGAATGCGAGCAAGCCAAGCTCGAGAGCCGGCGTTTGCAGCAGCGGTTGGATCACGTTTCTCGCCAGCTGACCGATACGCGCAATCTTTTGGAAAAGGAGCGTGAGCGCTCCTCAATGACGGCTGAGACCGTTGCCAAACACCACGAGCTCATGGGTAAGGTGAAGCAGGTGTCGTTGCTCGAGGATAGTAACCAGCTGCTACGCACGCAATTTGACGAGGCGCAAACCAAAATCAAGGACCTGGAGGTGTCCTTGAAGGTTGCCAAGGACCAACTCGAACCTCTCAAGGCCAACAACACTGAACTCAGCCAACGCAACAGCACTCTGGTGACCGATAAGACCTCTCTACAAAATGAAGTCACGCGCTGGCGTCAACGCGCACAGCAACTGATGGATCTCTACGGGAATGTCGACTTGGACGAGCTGAACCGTCTCCGGGAGGAGCGCGAGCAGTGGGAGTCAGCCAAGGAACTGCTGGGCAGCGAAGTCCAGGAGCACCAAGAGACCGTACGTGCGGGCTTGGGCCAATTCGATATTGCTTCCCTTGCTTGTGTGTTTATTTTGTTCTCTTCTCTCTCCTTTCCTTTGGTACCGGGTGGTCCTTGATGGCTCTCACCCCTGCCGATTTCTGGCCGCTGCCGTGCCTTGGTCTTGTAGTTGAAAAAGTCTCAAGCCGAAGCCAAGAAGGTGCAGGCCGAGTTGGCCAAGGTTCAGCAGGAACTGCAAACGGCTCAAAGTGAGATGGCGACCTTGCGCACCAAGAACCAGGAGCACGTGACGGCTCGCTCGAAGCTAGCCAGCATTGGACGCAATTTGCGCGCCGAAAACGAAAAGCTCAAATCGGTCTGTATTCTGGCTTGGTGGGGCAAGTCCCCCTCTTTTTGCGCTTTGCGCGCCCCGATCAGGCGCTTCGGAGCGCTCCTGCTCCTCACTGGGTCTGTCTATGCTTATTCGTATTTGCACAGGGCCAGGCCACGGCTGATCCGGCAGAGGTTTCTGCCTTGCAAAAGAAGCTGGATGAGGCAACAGCCAAGATCGCTGAACTCACCAGCGCCAACGAATCTCTGACCTTGGAGGTTCAAAGGCTCAAGGGACAAATTGACAAGTTCAAAAGCTTCCTCACCAAGAGCAAAGAACGTTATCAACAGGCAGAGAAGAACAGCACTTCTCTCACAGAGCAGATGACTAAACTCCGCTCGGAGCTGGCCGACAAGGACAAGATCATTGCCGAGAAGACCCAGGCGCACACGTATGTTTCATGAGGCTTTGTGGGGCCAACGTTGGGCGCGTGCATGTGTTTGAGGAATAAGTATGGTGGGATCAAGGGGCCCAGGAAAGCGTGGTGTCTCATTTATGAATGTGGGTTGCAGGAAGCTGCGAGAGCAGTTGCTCAAGTTGCGACAGACAACGGCAAAGCGCGCGTCTACCACGCCGGCCAGTACTCCAACATCGACTGCTTCGCCAGCTGTCACAGGCAGTAAGCGGGCCTCCACCGCCGGAGCACCGCCACGCGTCGAGCTGGCATCGACCCCCAAGACTCCAGTTGCATCGGAAGGTCTCAAACGTGCCTCTGCGCTCTCTGAGACAGAGACGGGCTCGCCTCAGTCCAAGCGTGGGAAGGCCATGACTGTGGCTTCCGATCAAACTGCCGAGCAAACTGCGAGCACCCTCTCTGCTCCTGAGAGCGCACCCAAGGCCGGTGGTACACCTTCCGACGCCGCAGCTGCTGTGCAGCCAGCGGCAGCAGCGACGGCGCCGACAGACACAGCCCCACCAGCGGTAACTGCCATGGATGCTGCTGCCGATGTTGAGGGTGAGATTGACGGTGGCGGCGAGGTTGAAGCCGGGGCCGAGGCTGAGGCTGAGGCTGAGCCAGAGGCCGAGGCTGAAACGGATGTAACCCAGGAACCTGCTGAGAACGCAGCTTCTGTTGGGACCGAAAACGTGCCTCAGAGCAAAGACCAGACCACTGCCGAGTCAATGGAACCGAAGGACGCCGAGGACGAGACCGATGCTCAACATGTTGCAGACGATGAGACCATTGAGACAGGTGCTGACGAACTTGCCGGCGAAGCTGAAGGCGAGGCCGATGCCGAGACCGAGGCTTCCGACGCTGCCATGGGCGTGACCACCGCGGGGACCGACGCCGATGAGGCTATTCATGTCGGTGAAGAGGTTGACCAGCCAGACGCGGGAGCTGAAGCCGAGGCGGATCTGGAAGGAGCTGCGGAGGTTGATGCCGAGGCGGAGCCCGATGCGGGTGCTGATTCAGTCGTGGAGGCAGACATTCAGGTTGAGCAGGAGGCTGACCCTGAAACCGTGGCAGAGGGTGATGCCGACGCTGATGAAGAGGCTTTGACGACGGACGCAGCCCAAGACCCAAGCGAGTTTCGTCTGGAGGAAGCGGGAGAAACGCAGGACGGTATGTTTGGTTCCGTGGACACGAGGCTGCTGATCGGTGAGGGCAGGTGCGGACACGGGCGCCCAATATCTGTTATCTGACATTGCTGTTGCCTTTCCCCGTGGTGTCTTTGTTTCAGGCTTTGAGGACGAGGTTGGCGAGGAAGGCGAAATTGTGGATGAAGGCGAGGACGACGGCCAAGAGGACGACGACGCTGCTGGCGAGGACGACGAAGGCGAAGAGGAGCTGGGCATGGATGAGGATACTCTGGCAGGAGACCCCGAGCTTGAGGAGCCAGCTGTCGTGCCCGAGCCGACTGCGAGTGTACCCGAGCCGGCCACGGGTAGTGGAGCACAGCCTGCGGACAAGATGGCTGCCCTCAAGGCCAAACTAGCGGCTGCGCAGGCCCAACGCATGGCTGCGCAAGGTCAAGCTGAAGAAGCATCTTCGACTGCGGCCAAGCGCGCCAAGTCTGGCGAGGAAGCTCGACCTGCAATTACAAAGATCACCGCACCCACGCCTTCCACGGTATGCGCCATGTCCAAGTAGCTTTTTTGTTTTATTCCCTTTGCCAGTTTTTGAACAAGAGCATCATCTGTCGCAGTGTGTGTGTGTGTGTGTGTGTGTGTGTGTGTGTGTGTGTGTGTGTGTGTGTGTGTGTGTGTTGGATCCTTCCAGCCAAATTTGTGTTTGGAAACGGCCGAGAAGTGTGTGCGTTGTTGTAACTCATTATGCTTTTACTTTTTTTTTTTTTTTTCTCGACTATTGCAGCCTCCAGCGGCAGGTTCGACAGCAACAGCTGCTCAGGAGCGGGTGGCCACGCCAGCCGTTCGCGGTCGTGGTCGTGGGCGAGGTCGCACGAAACGAGGCCGCGGTCGTGGCCGCAAGCATGACAAAGAGTAGCTCGGCTTTGGTTGGGGTCATGTTTGTCAGCATGCGAAAGCCATCGCGGGCTGGCCCGACCTCTTGTTGAGTCGCTACGAAAATTGAGA
Source organism: Monosiga brevicollis MX1 (assembly GCF_000002865.3). Lineage (NCBI taxonomy): Eukaryota > Choanoflagellata > Craspedida > Salpingoecidae > Monosiga > Monosiga brevicollis. The sequence continues at coordinate 969,458 of NW_001865042.1, forward strand.
ATTCAGAATGTGTCAATGGCAACCGATTGCTAATATTGCTACAGCTCTGTGTCTTGTGCGTCCTGATGTCTTCCTCACTTAGCACAGATGCAATGCCCTCGTCGGCGATGGAGATGAGGAGCGAGTGATTAAAAAAAATGGGGGGGAGTACTCTTTGTGATAAAAAAATACAATTGTCATGTCGGGGACTCGGACTGATCACAAGGCTGACAGAGGTCTGGGCAAGCGTGTGTGGTGACGGGGGGCTAGGGTGGGAGTGTAGGGCGAGGCAGCGATTCTCGCTTGCGCAAAGACAAACCCATCGGTGCAGCGCGTCAGCACTCGGCGATAATGCAGGCATGGGGTCAGGGGGGAAGGTATGGCGGCTTTGCTTGTAGCCTGTGTTCAAGGTGACGCGCGAGAGACTTCTTCACTAGCACTATCTGCCGCAGCCTTGCGCTCCAACTTGGATAGCTGGCGCACCTGTTCCAGGCAATGGGGGCAGAGGTGGTGTCGCAATTTGGGATTGCCGCACGCTGAGCAGCGTTGAATATGAAGTTTGTTGTCCAAATACTTGTGAGTCATGCGCATGCGCTTCTTTGAGTGGGTCGTACGGCGCTTGGGCACCGCCATGAGCACGAGGCCATCATCCTCGAAGATGGGGTCACCGAGGCGGTGTTCTCCATTGCTGGGCGCAAGGGTGAGGCCATCAAGAGCCAGGTTGAGGTTATCGGCGTGGCCTGAGGTGGGCGTCGTCCAGGTGCCGGGCATACGGCCGAGAGCCATGAGGGCAGCCAGGCGCCAGCCCTCCAGGCCCCGACTGGTGCCTGCCGCCGCCGCCGCATTTACCGGGGACACGAGTGTCCGTGCGAGCGCGTTGACAAGTGCCTTGGCCGCCATGACAGCCTTTAATCCAAGCCTGCAGGAATCAGAAAAATATGCCGAAGAACGTGAGATCATCCACCCTGCCAAACTCCAAAGCCACAGGAAAGTAGCTCGCCACACTCAAGCTACATGAGGGGCGACACCCAGCCCAGCTCGTACCGTCTGTCTGCCTGCCCGACAACAAATAAAAGGTAAACGTGCTCTCTCTCTCTCTCTCTCTCTCTCTCTCTCTCTCTCTCTCTCTCTCTCTCTCTCTCTCTCTCTCTCTCTCTCTCTCTCTCTCTCTCTCTCTTCCTCTGTGGTCATGTGGGGCTGACAGCTGGTAATCTGTCATGTCAAAGAACAGGGGGTTTATAAATTTAAATTATACTATTTCACTGCTTTCGAGAACTGGACATCATGACCTTGATTACGCATGATGTCACACACACACACACACACACACACACACACACACACACTTTTTGAGGGCTCCATGCAGGAGCAGCCGGTATGTGTGTGTGTGTGTGTGTGTGTGGCAGTGTCGTGATCGCCATTGCGGTTGGGCCGGTGTTAGGGCCGCAATAGAGGGGGGGGGGGGGGGGAAGAGAGGCAGTCTGCGTCCAGGATTTTCTTCCCTAGGGCCTGTCGTTGGTCTCTGCGTCGCGGTGTGATTGAGGGCCTGCAACTCCAAGCTCGGCTCCGCGCGAGTGGGCACCTTGCCATCGACCCGCGCATTCTGCCGACGTCGCTGTTGGTCCATTTCACAAGCAATTTCTTCCCAAACCCGGTCACCTTGATCTTTGCAACCCCCTTAGGTTACGCTTGCTTTTGGTCTCGTTTTGAGCACTGACGCTAGAGATTTGCGCCCGCGCTCCTCCGGCGGACCACAGGTTGTGTATGACCTCGTTTCTACGCTGGTGCAGTCTTACGCGAGGCTTGCAACGCTCCGCCCCCGAATCCCTCTTGTCCCTCTTGGACCACCTACCTATCCCATTGCCGAACGCACTGCTTCGCCATCCCATCAACATGGCTGACTTTGAAGAGTACAAACGCCGAGTCGAGGCTCAAGATCCCTTTGCCACCTTTGTCAATTTCCGAGACCTCTCCGTCTTGGACACCCGCATCAAACCTCATCGTTTCTATCGCAGCGCCACCCCCAGCACGCTCACCTCGGAAGACGTTGTGGTGCTGCTCGAGCAACTGGGCGTCAAAACCATCATCGACTTGCGTGATCGCAGCGAGGCCGAACATGACCCCGGAGACCGCCTCGTCCAGCATTGCTTCGGCATTGCGCCCCAAGCTCACGAGGTTATCGTGGACCGCCTCGAGGCCTTGGACGACCCCCAGACTTTCCAAGCTCATCTCGAGGGCCTAGAGGTGGCGCCCATGGACAAGCCGCATGAGCACCATCATCATCTGCCCCACCTGCGTCACCTGCGTCACCTTCGCCATGGCTCCAAGTCCCACGGACACGAGGATGTCGAGTCCAGTGCCGACCCCTCAGGCCCTGTATTGGACCAAGAGACGCCCGCGGAGCAGGCACGCGTGGTCCGTGCCACATATCACCACACACCCGAGGCCCGACAGCCCATCGAAGAGCTGGCCCACGGTGACTGGGCTGCCTCACGTGAGTCTTCTCCTTCTTCCCCTACCGACAGTCCAGATGACATTGAAGAAGTTGACCTCCAGCTGTGCCACGATCTGGATGAACGCACGCGTGCAGAGTCACCGCAGCAGGTGCACAACGAAGCCATGCGAGTACAAAACGAGTTTGGCACCAAGGCTCGTCTCAAATACTTTTTGCCGCTCGCCGAGCGCTCGGTCATGACCCGAGCCCTGCTTTCCGAAGTGACGTGGTATGATAAGCTTTACGTTGGCGCTAAGTATACCTTGGGCCTTGCCGTCAATTCGGAATACAAGGAAGAGGCCAAGAATCACATGATCACCAAGTTCAACGACATGGGCCTCATCGGTCTTAATCGCATCATTCTCAAATATTCGCGCCACGTACGTTTGTGCAGTCTGTGACTGACCCGTGAACGTCGAGCCGATGACTTACTCATGTGGTTGTTGTTTGCTTGCTCGGGTGTGCCAGATGCTCTGCCGAGGCCTGAAAATTGTGGCCACGCAAGCCCACCATCCCGTGTTGGTCCACTGCTTTCACGGAAAGGATCGGACCGGTGCGTGACGACAACAGCCACCTGTCTGCAGACGGTGTCAATCGCACGCAGGCCTCACATGTGGTAACCCACCCCCTTCCCCGCAATGCAGGTCTGCTAGTGGCACTCGTGCTTTCCATTTTGAAAGTGCCTCGCGAGAGCATTATCATGGATTACCATTATTCCGAGCGTTTTGGCTCCAGTGAGCAAGGGCGCGCTCACTTTGCCAAGGTGCCCCAGCTGGTATGTGAAGATCAACGAACCTCCCATTGAACCCAATCCTCGACCCCGCCCGCCTTTTTGCTTTACATGTGCTGAGCCACCTCGTCCGTGTCGGTTGTGCAGAATGCGGATACGTGGTGTCTTGCTCCCACTGAGGTCATGCGGCAGACGCTTGACCACCTGGACCAGGAGTACGATGGCATCGAGGCGTACTGTGATAAAATTGGCTTTAATGACCACTGGCGAGCCCGCCTGCGCAGCGCTCTCTGCGATGAGTAGCACTTTCGAGGCGTGCGACGCATAAAAGCAGTGGCAGTCAGAAGGTGCTGCTGCTTCATGCCCTTTTTGCCCACATTCGTGTTCTTATTTTATCCTGGCTTTGATGTGAAAAAAATTTAAACCATGGATTTGATTGGCCAGACCAAGCTGTTCTGACATGAGCGTCCACGCGTGTCTGATTTCTGGACTTTTATTGCAGCGCTCCAGACATCATCACCACTTTTGAACTGACTATACTCAAGACGTGTCGGTCGCGTGTCCGAAGGGGAACTTAGTCGGCTTTGGTCAAAGCGTGGGCCCAGGTGTCAATGAGCTGGTCAGGATCCTCAAGGCCCACCCACATGCGCAGCAGCGATTTTTCTACACCGTGGGTGCGCGCAAAGTCCAGCTCGTAGTAGTGAGCCAAGAGCGTGTAGGGGCATAAAAGTGAAAAGTTGGTGCCAAAGCCGGGTCCCTTGGGCAAGACCAGGGCGTCATGCACGGCAGCAGCGCGCGCCGGCTGGCGCAGGTCAATGGACATGAGCCCACCATAGCCGGTGGCAGTGGGCCGACGAATGCGCTCGTAGAATTCGGGTGTGACAAACTTGGGGTAGTGGACCGCGGCCACGGCTGGGTGGTCGATCAGAAAGTCGGCCAGGCGCTCAGCACTGGCGTTGGTCCGGGCCGTGCGGGCCTCTAGGTTAACGCTGTTGTGCAAGAGAGCTTCTGCGTCTGCGCGGTAGAGGCCTGGTTCGGGGCTGCAGTTGGCATGGTATTGCAAAACGGAAAAGTGCGCCGAGCGAGGGTTCAAAATCATGGCTCCACCCATGACGTTACCACGACCACTGAAGGACTTGGTCAAGGAGGATACTTGCACGTCGGCCAAGCCGGGCGTCAACACGTCGACGTTGCAGTAGTTGGCGATGCTGTCGTCCACCACCACTGGAACTTCAGCCGCGTCGGCGATGGCCCGGAGTGCATCCATATCCACCGTGCGCAGGAGTGGATTGGAGGGTGTTTCCACATAAATGGCCAGCAGGGGCTCGCGGGCTGCCAAGGCGCGTAGTTGGTCAAGGTCGCCGCCGGGTAGAAAATGCGCCCCCGGGCCAAGGTGAGGGTGCTGCAGCTGCTTGAGCGTATCAACGTAGGGAAAGCCCAGGACAACAGCTTTGGCTGCTGCACGGTTGGTACCAGCAGCTGCTCGCCGCAGCATGCGGGTACAAGCGGTGACGGCACCCATACCCGTGGAGAAGAGTTGAATGTGGTCGGGATCCTGCTGGCTCAAAGCGGCAATGTGACGCCGCAAGTGATGGCTGGGATCAGTGGCCGGGCTGGTGGGTAAAGGATCCCACGCCCGCCCGCCATCGAGGTGGCCAAGCACTCGTTGCGCCAGCCGAGCCGAAACAATCTCACCCATGTGCTGCCAGTAGGTACGGGCCGCAGCTGCAGCCGTGTCGGGCATGACAACGGCGGCCACGCCTTCAAAACCCACGTCCTGAATGGACAAGGCCTGCGGTGGGATCCCAGCGGCAAGCAAGTGCTGTTGGACCCGCAGGGCTGTGTGGAGGGAGGGGCACGGAAGCACTGTTTGTTGTGGACCCGCGTAGCGAGCACCAAGGGCAGTGATGAGGCGACGGACGGCGGGCGGGTAAACGAAACGTGGGTAGCCACAGTGAAGGGCCTCGACGACGCGGGGATCCCCTTCTTCATAGTCAATGACGTTTTGCCAGTGCGGCATGGAGGCTGTGCAAGCCAGCTCTGGTTCGTTGGCGGGCAAAGGAGAACCCAAGGGGTAAGCTTGGAGCTTTGGCGGGCTCGGCTGCGCGGCTCGGGTCAACGCTTGATCCATGTCAGCCATCAGATCATTCTGCCAACGGTATGCGTCCATGCCAATCAATGAGGGGCAGAGGCAACGCGGGGGAAAAGCGAGGGCGGCAGCACCGTAGTGCGAAAAAGAGGTAGCACGCCCATTGTGGATCAATAAAGGCCAATCAGGCAAGGAAAAAAAAAAGCGAGCAAAAGAAACGAGAGTTGATGGGAGACATACCACGTCTTCGGTTCCCACGCTGACGCGCAAGAGGGCGGCGGGGAGGTGCCGTTCCTCCTCGGGGATGGAGGCATGTGAATGGAGGGCTGGCATCTCCAGTTGTGAGTGGACAGATCCAAAGCTGACTGAGATCTTGAAGAGGCGGACGGCGTCAAGGAGTCGCCGGGCAATGGCTGTCGCGTCAGGCCCACGAGGCAGAAAGCTTAGCACGGCACCACCACCGCTGGCTTGGTTAAAATGAGTCTGCGCTTGCGGGGAGTGGTGCACGTCAGCACGGTCCAAGTAATGAACCTGCTCGACAAGAGGGTGGCCACGAAGGAAACGGGCCAAAACCGTGGCATTGGCTTGGGCCAGCTGCTGGCGCTGGAAGAGCGTCTTGAGACCTCGCTGGACGAGCCAGGCATCAAAGGGTGCCAGGCCCGCTCCCTCAGCGTTCTGGACGAATGCAAGGCGCTCACAGAGGGCTGGGTCTCGCGCGGACACAAAACCCGCCATGGTGTCGGAGTGGCCATTGAGAAACTTGGTGGCTGAATTGACGACCAGGTCTGCACCCAAGTTGTGCGGCTGCATCAGGACGGGGCTCAGCAAGGAATTGTCAACGCAGAGGCGCACGTTGCGAGCCCGGCACAGGTCAGCCAGGGCTTGCAGGTCAACGACTTGCATGAGCGGGTTTGTCGGGGACTCGGCAAAGACGGCTGTGGTGTCGGGGCGAAAAGCACTGGCCACGGCATCGATCTGAGTCAGGTCGACAAAGTCCACGGTCAGTCCAGCATGTCGAGCGGCGTGTCGAAGGAGCCGGTGGGTGCCTCCATAGAGGTCTGCGCTGGCAATGACGTGGCTGCCCGGTTGGCTTACGGTACGGAGGACGGCCGTGAGGGCAGCCATGCCAGAAGTGAAGGCAAAGGCGCGGTCTGCGCCCTCCAGCTGTGCAACGGCTTGCTCCACCAGGTGCCGAGTCGGGTTGCCAGAGCGGGTGTAGTCATAGAGAGCATCTGCATGGTTGAGGTTGACAAAGGTAGCCGTCTGATACAGGGGGGAAGCAGCCGCAGCGTAACCATCTTGGGGAAGGTGATGCTGGAGCAGTTGGGTGGCTGGGGCCAGTGCTTTGGAGGAGGCCCATCGTGTTAAGACATGCCAGTGGTGCCGCACTGGTCGAGCTCCCAAGTGCCAAGGCTGCATGGCTGCGGCCGGACGTGGGCCTTTGGTGACAAGGCAGCGTTTCGCGGCAGAGCTCGCAGGAATGATGCTTTTGAGTTAATGCACAGATTGCTGGCTAGCCGCCCGACCGGCAACAGTATTGGGGGCCGAAGAATGGGAGGTGCGATGCAGGTGGCGTTGAACGGCAAGACCCCACTGGAGGATCCACAGCGGGACGGCGAGGAGGCGCATTGCTTGCTGCAGACACGCGGATAAGGTCTCGTCCGCGGATCTTACGAGTTCACAGCGAGCTGTTTCCTATCAGCCCCGTGAGAGTCCATGCCATCGTGAGCTGGTGGCGCGAAATACACTCACACCAAAACAAAGAACAAGAATGGTTTCCGTGACTGCGGGAAACAAAGCAGATGCTCTCAACGACGAGAGACGATCGATGGCAAGGCCGTCAATACGGTCTTTGCAGCGCATCTGGCTACCGCCTCTTCTTCTTCCTCCACCTCCCTCACCTTCCTCTCCCATCAGATCAGCGGCGGCGGCAGCGGCAGTCATCGGGGGGCGGCGGACCGATCTGGTTGTACCGTGCTGACAATTACATCTACGGTAGTGTGACATCCAACACACTTGGGACGGTGGACGGAAAGTGGGTTAACGCTTGGTAGCGGATGAGGCAATCCTCGGGCAGGAAAAGATTTGTGTTGAAAAACGATGCCGAAACTGATACAGAAAATACAAGCAGCAGTCACGTTCTTCCTTTCTTTTGTGTAGAGAGAGAAGACGAGACTCACACACACACCCTTCCTTTTTGCACAGAAGGTGTGAGTGTCAAAACTCCGAAGGGGCACGCAAGGGCATGTAATACACGTGGTGCAGGCCCAGAACAAAAGAGTAACACCAGCTCAAAGAGAAGACAAAAGAAGTCAGTGGCACACAGAGACAGAGAGAGAGATAGACAGAAGGGCTGTAGCGGTTGGTTGATAGGGGCTCGACACGACCGCCTCCATTTCCCTTTTGCCGCACCTTCCTCACAACGGTTGGTGCTCTCGCCGTCGCTGGCTGCTGCCCGGCTCAGGCGCGCGCTCTCTCTCCTCTTTGCGCTCTCGGGCTGTGGTCTTGCTCGCCCTGTCCTCTGGTCTTGTAGGCCACGACTGCTTGGTGCTTGTTTGCGTCTTCCTTTTCTTCTTTGTTGCGTGCTCTCTCGGGCGCCATCACTGGGCTTAGGGGGCATTGGTCAGGGGCCATCCAACCCTGTCTGCCGTTGGTTGTCTGGGAGAGAAGCCGAGGGTGCACGCACGCGCCAACTTGCCTCAGCCGGTGACTGCTGGATGCTCTTGGGCTCGTGGTTACCCAGCTGCTCCTGCGGCTCTCTCTCTCTCTCTCTGTGTCTTGTTTGCCATCTCTTGGGTCGTGTCACGTGTGGTCTCATCGAGGACCAGATTCAACATGCCTGCCCTTGGTGTTTTATCAACCGTTTCTTTCTCATCAACTCATCACTCTTGACATGCGATGCTTTGGTGCGTGCGCTTGAACGATGTGTAGATGTTCAAGCAGTTCACCCAGCCGCTGGTGGCTTCGGCCAACCAGGGCGAGGCCCAGCCTCGTCGCGCCATTGCCGCGGCCCCTGTCGGTTCGTTCTTTGTCATTGATGGCAGTGACGGAAAAGAGCGCAGCAGCAACGCTATTTCTGCCATCCCCTGAACTCATTCAAATCACCCGGTTTTGAATCACAGAGGGCAAGTGGGACGCGCGCTACTCACACGCCATCCCCCACGACAACGCGTACTACTTCAAGTGCATGATTGCCGGTGTTCTGTCGTGCGGCCTGACCCACACTGCTATCACCCCTCTGGACGTGACCAAGTGCAACATGCAGATCAACCCCGGCAAGTACGGCGGTCTGGTCAGCGGCATGAAGACCATCGCTGCTGAGGAGGGTGCTGGTGCCCTTTTCAAGGGCTGGGCTCCCACTCTCATTGGCTACAGCCTGCAGGGCTTCTGCAAGTTTGGCTTCTACGAGATCTTCAAAGATTTCTACGCCAACATTGTCGGCGAGGAGAAGTCGATCGAGTACCGTGGCATGCTCTGGCTCGCCGCCTCTGCCTCGGCCGAGTTCTTTGCCGATATCGCCCTCTGCCCCATGGAGATGGTCAAGGTCAAGGTCCAGACCTCCCCCCACGGCACCTTCCCCACTGCCCTCGGCCCCGCCGTCTCGACCATGCAGGCCAACGCTGCCGACACTCGCTTCCCCTTTGGTTCCCTTGTGCCCCTCTGGAGCCGTCAGATCCCTTACACCATGGCCAAGTTCTACTTCTTCGAGAAGGTTGTTGAGCTCTTCTACGCCCACGTCTTCACCCGCCCCCGTGAGACCTACTCCAAGGGCGAGCAGCTCGGTGTCACTTTCCTCTCCGGTTACACTGCTGGTGTCATTTGCGCCATTGTCTCCCACCCCGCTGATACTCTCGTGTCCCTCCTTGGCAAGTCTGAGAACAAGGGCAAGGGCTTCGGCCAGATTGCCTCCGAGTTCGGCTATGCTAACCTGGCCACCAAGGGTCTGACCACCCGTATCCTCATGATCGGTACCCTCACCGGTCTTCAGTGGTGGATCTACGACACCTTCAAGACCGTCTTTGGCATGGGCAGCAGCGGTGGTGCGCCCAAGAAGTAAACGTCTGACTTCTCAGCCGTCGTGCCTGCTCTCCACATACTCTTGTGACCACAACTTTCCTTTTTTTTTCGTGTTGTCGTTTTCGTTTTCGTCACAGGTTTGCCATGTAGATTGCTCCACGAGTTGTTTCTACCCCCTCGTTTTTTCTTGCATGAGCCACCATGTTTTTTTGGGGCATGAGTGGTTCTCCCGCATCGCGGTCTTCGCCCACTGTGAATGGGTCCATTTCTCTGAGCTGGCGCGATTAGATCTGCAATTGATCACTCGTGACTCTCCTTTCAGTGCTCATCTGTTGATCTTGGCGCAAGCCAAAAATCAATCTCAGTCAATGTGCTACGGAACCACGAGCTACCGAAGACCGGATAGAGCCTTCAATTAACTGTTTGGGAGAAGAATAGGAAAGAAAAGGAAAAACTGGACGAGGTGTTGCAGTGACGCAATTGCGCACCCGTGTCCCGGCGCATCTAGTTCACAAGGAGAAGAGGCGACCTAGGCCATGGCTGTGGGCCATATCACCGCCAGGTGCGTGAAGCAGCGGTGGCCGTTGACCGAGCCGTGCCGGGCTTACTGGCACCCATCGTTCTCGCACCGACGCCACCTCCCGTTCGCGGGGTCGCCGTTCGCGAGGGTGCGCGGCTCGAGCGTGTGGAGCTAGCGGTACTCGATGCATCGTCCTGCAGCAGATTACTTTCAAGCCGAGAACGAACCACCTCGAGGTTATCCATGGTCAAGGGTGCCGCCACCGGGACGGCTGCATGGGCGTGGCCCTTGAGGCGCAGGTGAGGTGGCACCTCGCCGACAACCATGCCGTCGGGATACTTCTCAATCAAGACACGCAATCCTAGTTCAACCCCAGCGTGTTTAAAAAAAAAATGAAATAAAAAATAAAAGGAAATTGTTGACATGAGGTTGATCTCATCCGGGAATAACAGAGACGTCAGGATTTTGGCCGCTACGTACCGCCAGAGAGCATGAAGAGGTTCTCTACACCGCGTTGTACAAGAACAGTTGCTGCGTGGCAGCTCAAAGTCTCGTCTTCATCATACACCACGATGATGCGCCCTTCCTGATCACATGTTGCAGCCCGGCCCATTCGTGAGGTGTAGACGCAATTGTCAGTTGTATGCGCTGCCAGAGCACTGCCGACACACCTTGTTCACGTAGGCGTTCATTTCTCGGGTTAAAAAATTGGTCGCCCGCGAGAGACGTGTGTGGGGAAACGATTTGGCTACGAAGAAGCATCGTTGCATGAGTAGAATCAAGGGGCAGGTCCAAATCGTGAGAGCGTAGGAAGGCTTCGGCGCAAACTACGCGCAGGGCAATCAACTCGTGGCGTACCTGAGAGGATGTGGCACTTGGCATAGTCATCAACGTCTCGAACATCAACGAGGAGGTACGGGGAGGACGTGTCCACTGGCGCGCGCTGCATTTTGGGCTGCGTGTCTCGTTCGCCTATGCCTGTCGCAAAGCTGCAACACGGGAATATAAGCAGGTGTAGCGTTGCAAACGAGCGGTGTGTGTGTGTGTGTGTGTGTGCTGCATGCGCTTTCCAGTCTCGACTTGCACATGCTGTGGCCACACCAAGGCACCAAAAGGAAGCAAGGCAGCCGCGCTTACCTGGCAAAAGAGGAGGCAGTGCTATAGTTCGTTGCGACTGAGCCTGCTCCATACGTAGCACCGGCGCCGGCCCAGGGCGCTCCAGCACCGGGGTCAGCCATGGTGGCAGCTTCGTCGAGCTGGTCCTCCTCGAGGCCCGAGAGCCCGTCCTGGTCTGCCACTTCAAGCATCTGCCCAGATAGAATGGAGGCCGATTGAGACGTCTCTCAAGCACGTTGAGCGACCAAGGCAAACGAAGCGAGTGCGTGGGCCAAGACATACCAGTTGGACAAACGTATTCACTTTGATGCGGCGAAAAATCTCATCGGGCCGATACTTGAAGCCTAGCGATGCCATTCAAGGGTCAATTCATCGACCAGGAACGGTGGGGTCTGAGCAGGACGAGACAACAAAGGAAAAGCGGGGCCGCAGAGGCACCAGAACAGGCGACGTACGCGTTGAAATGTAGTCAGCCCGTTCTTTGGCCTTGTTCAGCGAAGCGCCCGAATCGGTCTTGGATTTGACGTGATCAAACTTGGGATTGCGGGGGACACGGCGGTCCAGCGGCTTGATGGACTGCGAAGGCACGCGGCGCCCAGACGATGCCATCTTCAATGGTCCAAGCAACTGTGCATACACACACACAGACACACAGACGCAGCCGTCTCTCCCCAATGCGATCAAGGCAGGACTGTCCCTGTCGACCCTCGGTGTAGTTGAGGAAATGCTCGAAAAGCCCAAAAAAAAGGAAAAAAAAGAAAAAAAAAATTCAGTTGAAAGCGATGACAGCAACACACACACCACGAAAGGTTAGAGTCCCAACAACAACAACAACAGTGAGTTGTCAAGAAGAAGCGTTGAAGCAATGTCAGATGTCAGCAGAAAACTGTCAGATTTTAATGACCAGCAAGATGAGGATGATGGGATCGGGGTTGGTGCTGGTGCTTGGGCTAAGCCTGGTGATGGGGGCCATGGTGCCTACGCCTGGTCAGGGCCCACGGCCGGCGCAGTGCGTGCATCGGGTGCCATCGGGGGCTCGTATTGAGCGTGGGGCTGGTGGCGAACTGCGCGTTGCGCATTCGTCGTGGTCGTTGCCTCGATCGCTTCCTGCCTGTTCAGCTTCCAACGAGAGCACAGGCTCGTTGGACCAACAGCCCCGCACCCGTGATGATGGCCTGCCTTTGGACTACAATGGCTGGCTGGCCTACACCGGTGAGACGTCGCATGACTGATTGATACATCCACATCCATCCCAGGTTCTATGGCTGCTGTCGCTGTTGCTGTTGCTTGCACTTGGCGCTCACGCTTGCTGCACACGACAGCCGTCAACACAAGCGATACCTTTGACTCCTTTGTGAGCCGATTCACGGTTCCCGAGCCACCTCGAGAACTACCTCAAATTGTCTATCTGTTTCCTGGCGTGCAAAACATTGTATGTTCTGGCTCTTCTATGCCCAGGTTCAATCGCATCCAACCTCGGTCAAGTGGACTAGGCCCTGCTTATTTACTGAGGCAATCCATCATGCCCGACATTAGGATTGGATTCCTAAACACGATCCCGAGTCAGCTGGCCAGTCCTTTGATATCCTACAACCCGTTTTGCAGTATCCCGGTGATGCCGGCCGGTACTGGAGCTTCAAGTCCTGGTGAGTTCCTGCCTATCAGACAAGAGAGTCAGCAGCAGTAGAAGCAGCAGCAGCAACAACAATATAGAAGGCCGTCAACAACAACGCAAGAGTTTGACAATGACCTAGGTGCTTGCATAATCGTCTCACTGTGCGCTGGGTTGCGGGTCCTGGGCAGGTATGTGACGCTGGACAGCGGTGCCGTCGAGTCGACGGAGGTTCGCGCCGAGCCCGGTGATGTCATCCTAGGTCCGTACTTGCTCGCCCTGTGGTGCCCTGTATCCTAGTTTTCGGTCTCGCTTCCCTCACTCATGCCACGATCGACAGGCAACATGACGCGCACTGGTACTGAGTCCTGGCTCATTATCACGACCAATGAGCGCACGGGCCTGTCCACCTCTATTCAGTGCGCTACCATGCTTTTCGATCAGAATCCAGCGAGAGATTGCTTTATGGCATGGGCCACCTTGTGCAATTTACTGACCTTGGGACTGTGTGGGCGCAATTGTTTTGTTTCACATAGTGCCACGCACGCGCGTTTGACCAAGCAGCCATGGGCCTATTGTACATTGGAAACGTACGGCGTGGCGGGCTGCTCCCAGCTTCCCAGTGGCAACAGCACGTTTTTGGACATGACGCTCATGACTCCAACCGGGCCGGTTTGTGTCGCCCCTTTTCCTCACGCGCTGACCATGTGCTCTACCGCGGTGCTGTTGTTTGTGGCTCGCTTTATTTATTTTTTTTTTTTTTTCTTGTGTCTGGAATAAGTCAATTTGGCCTCATTCCATCGGTTTCCTGATCCTGACTTTGCTGATCGTCTCTACCACCAAATTTCAACTACATGCTCCTTACTATGTCATAGGTCCAACCGCAATGGGTGTTCAATCCCAAGCCAGACCCGGAGCAGCGCTGCTCCGCCGCTGTGGCGGCAGCTGGCAACGACCTGGTCTTCACCTTTCAGCCTTGAGCATGAGACTCATTCAAACACTTTCCGTGAGCTTCTCCCCTCTGGCACCTAAGCTGCTTGCTTTGCTAGCCAAGCTCGAATTGAGGTGCTGCTGAGCTTGCCCCCTTCATCGCCGTCAGCAGATTCCTGACACATGCACATGCATTAGTACAGGTTGCAGCCACCAGGGAAAATCAGGGAAAAAAAATACGTTTGGGCTCGGAGGCAAACGCGACAACGGTCCGATGAATCAGCACAAGACCAGGCTCACCTGCAACATGCCCATCACGATCAACTCCAACGGAGGAAGGCCTCCTTCTTGACGTTTCGCATTGACTATGCACGTGTGCCGCAGAGCCAGCAAAGGACCAGTTGGTTTGAGCCTCAGGTGGCACAGTACGCAAGGGCGCCGCAGGTCGGGTGCAAAAGCTTACTGGCCGTGCCCCCGCCTGCCGTTTCTTGTGTCACAATCAACGTGTCAATCTTGGCCCAGGTGATGGTCGGGCCAAAGGGATCATGCAAAGGGAAGAGCTACCAAAGCTCGTGCAAGGTGAGAGGCATAACGCACGCCCGGACGACCACCTTGCAGAAGAGGGCCACGGGTCAATCTCACTTCAACTTTGAGTCGAGGTGCCGCTAGCTGCAAGAAGGTTCGTACGCCGTTCATGCTGTGTGTCAGGCAGGTAGATGACACAATAATCTCATGTGAGCCAAATTTTAGCTCTTTAACTACACACCGCATCAGGCATTGCAAAACACACCGCGTCTCAAGGGATTCAAGGCAGGCGGCATGCTTCTTGTTCACCAGCAGCGCTGGACCTGGAAAAGCGATTGCAAAGTCAAATGTCCATCTCACGCAACGGGCCCAGCAACATGACTCTCAGACTCACCGGACACGCCACAGTAGACTGTGCTACAAGCTCGCAGGCAGGCCAGAGTCAGCATAATTTTGTGTGCAAAGTGGAGGTGGTCGAAAGTACCTCCTAGGCACACGCTGGTAGATGTCACGATGTGGCTCAGCTGAGCCTCTGCTTGTGTGGTGTAGGCGGCGAGCTCCGCTCCAGAAAGCCGAGGATTGCTGGCATCTTGCACACTCGTGGCCATCTGTACGCCCGCGGCTTGTTGTAGCCACTGAGACCAGGTGACGCTTTCAGGGGTACCATCAGTGATGATGGCCTCCATGTTGCGTAGTCGCTCATTCTGCATGGCCCGACAGATGGGCAGGACGCTAGCAGCTAGCAAAGGATAGTCAAGGCTGCTCGCCGCGGCGGTCAGCTGGCCATACGCGGCTTGAAGGCGGCGTTCCCAGTCTTGCAAACCCTGTTGCTTTCCAGTCAACAACCACACAAAGTGCTTCTCCCGACCATGCTCTTGAATCAGGTCCAACAGCCGAGCCGAGGTAAACGCCTCGCCCACCAGGCCGATCACAGTGCCGCCCTCTGCCATTCTGCTTGTGAAGAAGATTCAAAATAAAAAAAAAAATGAACAACGAAGAGAGAGCAAATTGTCAGATTTTAGTTCCCACACGAAGTCTTTATTTTTTTGTGGCTGTTACCAAAAGAAAGAGTGGTCATGGCGGAGAGCAGCGACGAAGAGCTCGCCGCTCGGCGACCCGAGCCGGCCCAGGTGCGTGCCTCTGTGTGTGTGTGCGTGGCTGTGTGTGTGTGCCGTTGTGCGTGCGCCTCTGTGTGTGTGCCCATGTGTGTTTCTGTGTACGCACACTTCTGTGCACTTCTGCGGCTGAGCCCTCGATGAAGTTGGCGTCTCAGGAACGAGCTGTGTTCAATGTCGTGCTTTGGGGCATGTTACTGTAGAAGGAGAGCGGTGCACGGGATCGGCGCCCGCAGCTCTCTTCGGACAGCGAGGAAGAAATCGACGCGCCCACCGGTTCTGGTAGGATGGCAGTGCCAATGGTTGGTTTTCACGGGCGTCTGGCTTGGAACCTCATGCGAAATCGCCTCCGCTTGGCTTGCTAGCCACTCACGCAGTCAAAATTGTGAGTGACGATGACGGTGACGATGACGATGACGGTGGCGATGGCGGCAAGGCAGAGAAGACCAAGGCCGCGGCAATGAATGACTTGGGCGACAGTATGGACGACGATGATGACAAAGACCAGAATCAAGCGGCCAGTGGAAAATCTGCAGCTCAAGAGAGTGCGTGCCACCTGCGTTGGCGCTCGGCTGTCAAGCGGCTGGTTGAGGTTTAGCTCACTAAAGTGTACTCCTTATGATTGTTTAGAGCAACTCGAGGCTTCAATGTTGATCGATGACGACGAAGATGATGATGATGTTGGCGCAGACGGCCAGGCTTCGGCGCACAAGGACCGACTGGTGTGTGGACACCCCGATCAGCTTTGCAGCTGATAGCATGTGTTTGGTTTGCATTGTTTTCCAACTTTGGCTCAACTCGCACTGTCCACGTCGTGGCCGTGTGGTGTTGCTCGGATGGCAGAATGGCAAGGATCGAAGCAACCAAGGAGAGGATGACGATGATGAAGACCAGGATGCGATGTCAGTTTTCTAATGACCACAGCTTTTCAAACGCGTTGATGGCACGCGTGCTCATTGTTGCCCAATTACCCCGCAGGGACCGGGCCTTGTTTGGCGAGCCAAGTGACGAGGAGGATGCTCCCCAAGAGCCGGAGGTTCAGACCCTTGTCCGAGAAGAGACGGGCTATTTGGACCCATATCCCATCGGTACCAACATTCAGCTTGTTGCTCTTCCCAACTTTATCAGCATCGAGTCGAGGTCTGTTCATTACCTACTTGATGCCAAGTCTTTACCTTGTTTCTTTTTTTTTTTCTTGTTTTGGAAATCCCTCTCGACGGACTGAAGCAACCTCACAAGTGTGGAAAACAGCTCGAGGGAGCAGGTTCAGCTGGTAGCTCACGATCGTGCTTGTTTGCTCCAGTGAATACAACGCCGTTGAGTTTCGGGAGCAGCTGGAGGCCCGGGAGGCCCGGGAAGCAGAGCTGCAGCGAGTGCGCGAGGAGATTGAAGAGCGCCAGCGGCGAATTGCTGCGGGTATTGCCACCAAAGAAGATCTGGCTGACGAAGAGGAAGGGTCTGGGGATGAAGATGCCGATGATCAAGTGGAAGCGGCAGAGGGTTCCCAAAAACGACGCAAAAAGCGCTCGCGTCGCCTCAGTCTTTCTGCCCTTGAGGCCGCAAATGCGGGTCCTGTCGATGCTTCGGGCCGGATACGCGTTAAACTTGGCGTACGTGCCGACTCCAATTGCTACGGCCGTGGTGGAGGAAGCCATGCCTGGGTGCTGCTTCCAGCTGTATTTGTCCCTCAATTCTGCAAACACCCCCGTTTTGCTTCACTTTTGCTTTCTTGTCCGTTCTCTCTTTCTAGGATGAACACACGCTGCGATGGCGCCAGATTGAGGTGCGTCCGACCAAGTGATCCCACAGCACATCAGTCGCGGAAGACAGGGCACTTAACCTCTGAGTGACTCACGTTGGTTGAATCGTGTGTTGAGGCAGATGGGTGGCCAGCTGTACAATGAGAGCAATGCGCGCTTTGTGCAATGGGACGACGGCTCGGTCTCCCTTGTATTGGGTGATCAGATTTACGACTGCACGCGCACAGCCCTGACTGATAACAACATGCAATTATATGAGATTGACCGCCGTGGTGTCATGGTACGTTGAACGCCAAGTCGGCCTCATGTGTTATGGGTGACGAGACAGGGGACGGCGCATGCCCACAGCTCATGCTCATGCATGCATTGCGTGTACTGCTGGCTCTACACAGGCTCGCCACGTGTTTCGCGAACGCGTTGGCTTCAAGCCTGCTGGTTTACGCAACGCAGCCCACGCCCAACTGGCACGCGAGGTTTGTTTTGTCGCCCCGCATGCATAGTGTGTCCATTGTGGCACGTCCACACTCCAAGGCTAGTCTCACTCCTAGGTGTGGCTTGTTTTAGGTGTCGAAGCGCACACACCAAGCGCAAGCCACCAAGCTGCTCTCTGTCCAGGTCGATCATGATGCCGCCAAGGCTGAGGCCATGAAGCGCGAGGAGGAAGTCAATCGCCAACGCCGACAACGCGAAAACCAGCTTCGCCGGGCCCAGCGAAAACGGTCGGGCCGTGTGATGGCCTCGGATCTGGAAACCAGCCTGCGTGACGACGTACGTGCCAGTCATAAATGACGCTACTTCATTTTACGGGTCCCTTTCCTGTCTTCCTTCCCCTTGACCATATCTCTTGGCCTTTTTTTTTATTTTTATTTTTTTCTTCTTCTTCTCACCACATCGTCGGCCTGTCGTGTAGGACTATGAAGAGGAGCTGGATGAGTATGTGGAGGATGATTTTGTGCAAGATGAGGTTTGTGCTTGTTGGCTTGGTTCTTTCTTCTCGTGCAGTCAGCTTGAGGAGCAGAATATCATTGAGACGTCAAGGCTAGAACCAGACATTCTCATGGCGTCTCGATTGGGTTTAGATTGAGTATGCAGACGATGATGATGATGAAGAGGAAGAAGCTGGAGGTCTGGAGGCGCTTCGGGCATCACGACGGGCCAAACAAAATGCAGCCGCTGCCGCCGACTCGGATGGCTCGCGCCGCAAAAATGCTCGGCGCTTTGTTGACGATGATGATGACGACGACGAGGATGATCTCATTGTTTCGGGCAAGCAACCAGCCAAACGCACCAAGGCCCCGATTCTCGAGGATGACGATTAGGCCCCAACCATCTCAGGCCTGTTTTCTGCCGCCTGGTGTTGACGCGCGACGATTCCACGTCACTGTTGCCAAACCAAGCTGGATTTGGCTGAAGAGGAACGCGGACATTTCTCAATTGCATCTGCAGAGTGTTTGATTTCCTTTCTACCAACCAATATAATCAATTGTTCTTCACAGATGACAAATACAAGCCGAGGCTTGAGCGTCAATAATGGCGATACTAATAATATTATAACGGCGCACAGCGCCCAAACCATGTGATTCAGCCATCAAGTGGGATCAGCGAGCATGCTGTGCGGTCTACTGCCAAGCCGCTCGCAGTGAAGCGCGGCGTGCTTCACCGGGAGCGGCGTTTGCGTTGCTTGTGGTCAGACGGGCGTCGAGGTCAGCCACCTCCGTGACCGGTGCATCAGGCCGAGCCAAAGGACGTGGGTCGAGGGCAAGAGGTGGTGGAGCCAAGTAGAGGCTCAAGCCCAGCGCGGCTGGGGTGGCCTCACTTGCGTTGGCTCTCAGCGTGTCTCCTGCCGGTTGTCTTTCAGTGGAGGTTTGGTCTGATCCTTCAAGGTCAAGGAAGTACTCGCCACGAGTACCACCAATCCCCACCGCTGCTGAGCGCCAAAATGCGTAGCCTTGCAAGGCGGCAACGAGCATGACCACAGCTGCAGGCAAGAGGCCAAGAGCAACCAGAAGTACTGATATGATAAAGATGGTTAGGGTGCTTGACGTCGAGACGCTTGTTGTGACGTCAGTCTCTTCGGGTACAAGTTGCAAATATGCGTAGGTCCAGGCCTCGAGGCGCACGGAAAAGGTAATGTTGCGCGCCGCAAAACTATACACAATGTCCTCGGGCTCGCTCGGGCACCCATTCAGAGCAGCTAGGTAGAAGGAGACTTTGACCTTGGTCTGACTAACTCGAGAGATGTACTCGAGTCTAACCACGTGAAGCTGCTCTGGACAAAAACCGCTGATGACCTGGCGCAACTGCGTGCGCAAAGCGCGGGTCCAGTTGCCGGCCGACCAAGGGTACGATGCGCCAGGATTCTGCTGGGAAAACAAGAGCGTTACCAGCACGGCTTGTTGAGAGGTAAATGCGGCAGATGTAAGACCGCAGGCGTCCACGGCACTGGCAGGGCACATGTCCTCATCGCAAAGCTGCCAGACCAAGTTATTGTCACTTGCAGCCCAAAAAGTGTCCTTGCCCAGGCATTTGGTCGCGCCGCACGTGGCCGAGGCATTTGAAAGAGCGAGGCAAGTGATGATATCATTGGTGTCACTGGTGTCATTGGCAAATGCGCGTAGAATTTCTTCCTCCGCACAATCATTGATGGGCGTGAGCATGGCACAGGGGGCCGAGGCGGTCGAAGCTATACAGGCGGCAAGATAGTTGTCCTGCGGATAGCAGCGCAGCGCGCCGGCTTGATTAGGGTCACAGAAAAAGCTCGCTGGGTAGTGGCTGTTGTCATCAATACGACCGCACTCTCCCCAAGCCTGGCGACATCGGAAGGGGCTGGAGCCCAAGGTGTCCGGTACGCCATTCAGGTCTGCCAGGTACCAGCCTGTGTCCTGAAGAGCTGCCAGCGTGATGCGGGTCAACGTCCGCAGTCGATCCATGGGTGAGTTCCAGTTGATGGTCATGATCTCCAGCGGAAATAGGGTAAACTCCCAATGGTCCAATGGTGGGGGCTCACGACCGTCCGTGGCTTGCTCAAGCAGCACACCGGGAGTTTGATTGACTTGGTGTTCTGAGCAGCCGAACAAGGCTTGGACTTGGTTGCGGGCGGTGGACAGGTTGGCATAGTACCTGTTGCCTTCCCCAGCCACCACGACGGTGTTAGCATCGCGAAGGGTACAATTTTCAAGCTGGGTTGCAGGTGTGCATTCGCGAAAAAACGGGGCATGGGCGTCGGCCAAGCCCAGGGCATGAATGGTCTCATGCAGCAGGAGATTGTGGCTGGCCGCGTCATCCTGCAGAAAGGCGGTCGTGCAGAATCGAACGGCACCCGCAATTGGGCGCGCGTTGCTTGCACGCAGGCAGGGTACGGCGCGTGCGGTTCGGCCCTCGCATGCATTGGTTTCGTCGTCCAAGGCAAGTAGGATGATCAAATCAGCCAGGACGCCATCGTTTGTTTGGGACAGGCAGAATCCCGATCCCGCACTACACGCAGTGGATTCCAGATAGGAGGCGTTGAGGGGCAGGCCATCACATGTTTCGACGGTGTAGGGGTTATTGGAGATACAAGTGCCCTCTTCATTCCGTCCCACACAGTACAAGCGCGGCAGCGTCATGCGTTCCGTCGAATATACTGCCGAGGACGCAGAGGTTGGAGACGATGAGGACAAGGCGTGTGGTCCACCAATCAGAATCCGGCGCGCTGACGGGTTCTTCCTCACGTGAGCGTGGGACCAACCTTGAAGGAGTGGGCGCAGCTGCTCTGCCACAGCCGTGGCAATGGGCTGCAAGTCACGCAAAGCTGTATCCATGATGTCGTACGTGATTCGCACGGGGCGCAATGCCTCATCGGACGTGCCCAATGTGAGGCAGCAAGCCAGAACGAGAAGACCCCGAAGCAGCCGCTCCGGCAAGCACCGTCTGGGCAGTCGAGGGTCAGCACCCATGGCGCCCATATGGCGCCCTGTTACCCTTTTCCACAACCCGCCACCAGCCCTTGCAGCAACGAGCTCCCATATGACATGAAGCCTCAGACCAGAGTGCCAATACCACACACGAAAAAAAAAAAAAAAATAAAAGAACAAGAAAACGAGAAAAACAAATGCACGACTTGATCTCACTCATCCTCATGTCCCCCTTTTGTGTGTGTGTATGTGTATGACATTGTCATTGTGTTTCTTCTGACAATGGGCCTGTTGAGAATCAGTGTTGTAGACAAGGTCGGCTGAAGCATTCAACGGTCACAAAAGCAAGAGTGCGAGAGAGAGAGAGAGAGAGAGAGAGAGAGGAGAGAGCGCCCGCGCGAGAGGGAGCGAGCGTAGCGGTGATCGAGAGCAGCGGTGTGAGCGAGCGAGCGAGCGTGTGAGGCGGGGGATCGGCGCCGTAGCAAAGGGATAGGTGAGCCCCTGTGCGCTCAAATTAACAGGCGATTGTCATCATGGCGAGCGCCACAACCGCGGGGTCGACAACCCCGGCGGGACCGGCGACGACAACGGCAACGGCAACGGCAGCAACACTCCCTACCTTGCCTTCTCGTGAAGGTCAGCCCTTCGTTCCTGCTTCTTGTATACTGCCTTGTCTGCGTTAGACATGCATTGGGCACCTCCTTTACAACCATTTTATCGCCTCACTGTCTTGCAGAGGTGACTGAGGAGCTGGCCAAGCTGCATGCAGAGCTCGAAGCGTGCGTCCATTTGTCCCGCTTAGTCCTCTCTCTCTCTCTTTCTCTCTCCTCCCAGCACCCTCATGACGACATGCTCCTGTCGCTCTTGCTACCTTTTTGCTCCACCCCTAAATTGTTTTCATTTTGACCGTTTAGATCGGACGCTCGAATGGTGCTCGCCAGCGACCCTCGCGCCTGGGGAGCTTTTCGCAATGGGCGGCGCCCCGCAGCCGATGTGCTCAGTTTTGCCACCATCCGCATGCGCCTCAATGCTGGCACTTACACCAGTATTGCCCAATATCGCGTAGGTCCTTTTTTTTGGTCCTTGAGCAAGCCAAATCTGACCTCCAACCTTCGCTTCCCAGGCGCTCCGGCTCACGCCTTTCACCATGCCCGGTCTGCGACCCAACCCGCAGCGAGATTTCCAGATCATGTGCCGCACAGCCTATGAGCACCAAACCCCTGCCTCTGACATGGCCGTGTACATTGCCGATATTTTCAGCCAGGGTCTGAAGAAGATTGATGCCCTGCATGAGCGCATGTACGGTGCCGACTTGTTTCTCCCTCGCACCAATATCTCGCATCCGGCGTTGCCTCATGCCCACATGCCTGATGGCTTCGCCAGTGCACCAAACCAACCTCCAGCGCCGCCCGCGTCCAAGCGCGCTGAACCTTTTGAGGCCGCTCCTGGTGTACGCGCCGTGCGCCCGATTTTAGGCTCCTCCAAGAGCGTGTCTCTAGGCTTTGTGAACGCTGCAAGTACGTGTTTCAACAGCAGCATGCCTCTGCCAAAGCATGCGCGTCGGTCGCTGACACACTTTTTTTTTTTTGTGTTGCCTTGGGCACGCAGCCAAGCCTATTCCAGGCGAAGAACGCCTTGGCGTGATCTTACCACCCATCACTTCTATTCTTCCGGCCCCTGTCACCGAGCGAAACTGGCACGGCGCAGTTCCACGTATGTGTTACCTTTTAGCATGCGCATCTCTTGCTTGGGCTACCACACGGGGCCTCTTATTATTGCGCCACGCTATATGCTTGACTAAAAAATGCCGTCGCGCCGGGTGGGCCGTCCCTTTCCATTTTTGTCGTTGGTTTTCACCATAATTTTTCAATTTTTTTTTTTTTTCATGTGGGGTTTACAGCAACACAGCGGGAGGCTGAGCCCGAGCACAGCTTTGCCCCTCGACAAGACAGTTTCCTCGCCAATCTCTCACATCACGAGGCTGGCTTGCTCTTAAATCATGCACACCCCAGGTCAGACTTTCACGCGATTTCACGCCACGGTTAAGCATGCTTTCCTACGACTCTGCCACACGTGCACTGTCCTCTGTTGCTGACCTTTTTGGGTGTGGTTTGGTTGGACGTTTAGCGATGATTTTGGTGACGTCAAAGGCTCAAAGTATGCGTCAGCTCTCGGCTTTGACCGAGAAATCGCACGCGTTGTACGCTATATCCACCCCCCTTACTCATGTGGCCTTGGGCATACATCGGGGTCGGTCGGTTTGGTTTCTCTTGTAGCATTCTCCAACACTTGTATAAGCTTTGCACTCTCTCCGCCCGCATGAACATGAGCACCAAGGTGTGTTTCTTCGAATTGTTTCCTCCATCCATGTCTACTCTTGTCCGAACTGACAAGCTTCTGATGCTTTGGAGCACGTTGGAGGACATTGTTGCCGACTCGTACATGATCATTTCTCATGCTGCGAGCTGCACTGTACAGGAGTATCAGACAACGTTGCACGACATCAAGGCTGCCTGTGACAAAGTGGTTCGTGCACAACGCACGTGGTCATTCTGCTGTCGAGTGGCAATATGAGATGGTGCCAGGCTCAGTCTGACCTATTGTGGCCTCGCCATTCTCTTTTGTCTCTCTTTGTGCTTCTAACCTTTTCCTTCATGCCTGCCGTGCGCCGACATTTGCACGCCCAGAACAAAGATCCAGCCTCTGTGCCCGTGGCTTCGAGCTCGACGAATAGCAGCGCCAGCGAGCCCAAATCAAGCGAACCAGCGCAAGCAGTCGATGAAATTGAGAGCAAGTTGCGTCAACTACGGAAAGCTCAGGTGCGGGGCCGCCCATCTCTGCCACACCCGCGATGGCCGATATTGCTGCTATTTTGCTGTTTCGTCTGTTCAAGATGTCTTCCTCCTGGCTGCACTTAGATCACACGAGTGGCCACCGGTCGACCCTGGGAACTCTTGAACGAGGAAAGGCAGCTTGGCATTGAGCTACGCCAATTATTCCGTCAACGCTTAGCAGGTGCCAAGCCGGGCGCGCTGGTGGACCTGGAACGTAAGTGCCCAGCTGTAAAAACTGGCTAGGACGCGACCAGGAATTTGGACAAGGTTGAGGCTGGTTGGGAGTTACTGGTGCACATTTGACATGTACCGGTTTTTCGCTTCAACCGCGTGTGGCGGCAGGCATGCGTGCGTTGATGGGAATCCAGCTGGAGGGCGCGTCAAACGCTTCGCCAGCCACCAAGCGAGCCAAACGAGCGTCGTCGGTGTCGGCTTCTGAACAGCAGGACACAAGCAAATCAGCGCCGCCGGTACCAGCTGAAGAGCGCGCGCAGTCTCCTTTGCTGGCACCCCGCGCTGGCGAGCACGTGGTTGTTGTCCATGACGATCGCATGTCCAACACCACCATTACGTGTGACATGTGCAAGGGCCTTGGCCCCAAATGGATGGGTTGGCAGGAAGCTTTTCAACAACACTTGTGCTTCGGTTGGTTTGGCGTTTACCCTGCCTGGTGATTCAGCCTTTCTTGATTGAATCAGCTCTGCTCACACACTTTGGCTTCTGGTGGGGGATTTTGACAGCGTGCGGACAGTGGTACGAAATTAATCGGTGTCGACGACCAGTGCGATTCGAACCAGAGACCAAGCCCGTTGTAGACCTGGCCTCCATCCCATTGGCCCACGTGAACCGCGAGAAGATACTCCGCGATGGGCGGGCGGCAACTTTGGCTGAGCGCCAGCAAGCCGATGCCTCCCAAGCTGATGTAGAAAAGGAGGATTCTGATGACTCGGACGAGCCTGAAGCTGTGGATCAAACCGTTGCCGAGGAGCCCGCACGATCCGAGGCCCCCGTGTCTGCATGAGCGTCTGCCATGAGCACTTTGATTCCTCTAATCAAGTCTGCCAATTGGATGAATGGGCTGTGCAATGCCAAGTGTGCATCTGTTTAAAAAAACAAATTGAACAAGCAAAAACAAAAGAAAGGGAAAGAAAGGGGTGGACTCACAGTCAATGCTTGTCTGGAACTCTCTCTCGTTTGTGTCTTGTCTCTCTTGTATTTATTTGTTTTCTTCTGCTTCTTCTTCTGTGCAAACGGCAGTCACTTGAACCGAAGAAGATGGCGGACGAATTGGCACAAAAGCTGGCGCGCCGGAACATGCTCAATGATGGCGCCGAGGCTCCTAAAATGAGCCAGCGGTTCAACCCAGCCACAGAGTTTCCCGAGTTCAGCTTCAAGGAGATTCGGGAGAAGGAGAAGATGTTCCGAAAGGTACGCGGGGTCACGGCGCTTGACAGCCTGTTTTGGGCCTCGGCTGGAGATGAGCGCTTTGGGCCAAGTGCAGTCTTTTTCGCTGAACGATTGCTTACACTCGTGTGGGCCTTGGACAGTTTGATGCTGACAAGAGCGGTGCCATTGATCTGATGGAGCTCAAGCTGATGATGGAGGCATTGGGTGCGCCTCAGACGCATGTGTCCCTCAAGAACATGATTAGCGAAATTGACGAGGTCAGCTGGCAATTGTTGCATCTCGATCAGCTTCCAGCCTACTGCTGGACTGGCGCTGTTTTTCTCCGAAGCATGGGTTACCCAGCCACCAGCTCGGGCTTGTAGTCGAGCTTTGGAAAGAGCTAGATGCTCATTCAGGCGGGGTTGGCGTTTAGGATAACGACGGTGAGATCTCGCTTCGCGAGTTTTTCCTGATTTTCCGCAAGGCTGCAGCGGGTGAGCTCCAGGCGGAAGGCCTGACTGCCATCGCGGATAGCATTGACGTCGGCGAGGTCAGTACCCCGCACCACAACCAAAGCGTGAAACTAAATTCGAGACGACGCTTGCCCATGCACTGGAAACGTTCAGAGGATGCGCTCGCAATAGTGAGTCGGTGTTTGGCCGTGACCGTTTCACACTCATCTATCCTGCTCCACAGGCGGGCGTGGGCGGTGCCAAAGCCTTTTTTGAAGCACATGCACAACGCTCAGCCAACGCTAACAAGTCAGTGGTTGACGCCTGTCGCCTACACAGCTTGCGACTGTGATTTTAGCGTGGCTGATCACACAACAAGACCTCACTTGTCACGGTCCCCTGTTTGGCACCACATCTTAGGTTTGAGGATGAAATCAAGGCAGAGCAGGAGCAGCGTCGTCAAGAGGCTGAGGAGGCGCGCAAGCGCAAGGTTTGGGCACTGTTTTTGTTGAGAGTTGCCGCCTGTAGTCGCAAGTGCACAGTGACACTCACGGGCAATTTGCCGATCAAAATGCATTGCATTGACGGTTGAATAGGAGGCGTTCAAGGCCAAGATGGCCCATCTGAGCTAAAGGAGCGTGTCATCAAAGCCCTGTCTGCGGGCAGGACAGGCCAGCCACCCAACGAGCCCATCGCTCAAGTCTGGGGGCAACTGCCTTGTCATCGTGTCTCTGCCTTTCCGTCTCATTGACTTTGGTTGGTTTGGACGGTGGTGACACATCTTCAGTAAAGCTTGTTTGTTTTGGCTTTCAGTCTTGGGCATTTGCACTCGTTTTTGTCTCAATTGCATAAATGATATGTTAGCTACATGGGGCCAGGGAAAGCATCACGCTTCGGATTGCATGCTATGCGTGGGTCGCTCCGGTGACGCGTGAGGAGACAGGGCGCATACATAGGATGATGCAATCATCCGTCTTGCCAGCGGGCTTGTGGATTTGCCGTTCTTCGCGCAGCCTGGCCATGGCCGTCTCAATCTTGTGGACGGCAGCCGGATCAGGTGGTTGGGCCGATTGATGCAAGATTTTGTGCTCGAGGGACAGGGAAAAAAAGGCTTCTTCGCGAGTGTAAAGGGGTCGCGTGACCCACTCGATGTAATTGGCGAGTCGTGTGGCAGCCTGCAGGCAGGTAATTTGAGCCAGCTCCTCCCGCGGAGCGCCCTGCATGAGGTGAAAAAGTTCGTCATAATCAGGAAGGCGTTTGAGGTCTTTGACCCCGACTTCCTTGCTGACGGGCCGGTCAAAAAAGGTGGATTCGATGAGAAGAGGGACAATCTCATGAAGTTCGCCACGAACAATGTTATCGGTGAAGCCGTCCGTGGTAAGAATCACCAGGGCATCCGTGCAGAGATTGTAGATGAGGGGTCGCACTTGACCAGACAAGCCCATGCTCATCATGATTTGTCCACCTGTATCGGACGGGTTGTTCTCACGTCGAAACTTGCGTGTCAGCAGGCGAGCACCCTTGAGGGGATGAACTACGACAACGGCGGCGTCACCAATGTAACCACCTAATAGTTGAATGTCCTTGGTGGCGGCTGAAGACTGCCGAAAGGCAGCGACGGCCCCAGTAGCCGAGCCTCCCTCTGCAGACTGTCCGTTGGAGAGACGGCTGTTATGAAAGTGTGTACATTGTTCAAAGAGTTGATGCATTTGTTGGACGAGCACTTCTTCGTCGATGCTGAGACGAGCGGCGTTGCGAGCAAGCCACTTGAGGGTGTAATTGGTGAAGGCCTGAGCGGCGTACGCATTAACTTTGCCACCGGCTGTCACACCATCAAAGACGCAGCCAAACATGGTTCCATCCCTGAGCGGGTGCAGGGCACGTTTGCAAAAATGGCGTGAGACTGATGAGGTACGTGTGTTGGCTTGGCGGGCCGGCACGAGGCGAGGTGAGCAAGCGACAAACTTGGCAATGCCGTAGCCGCCGCGGTCCATGTTGATACCCCTTCGAAACTCGGGGCCATACTGAAATTCGTAGTATTTGGGTGGGCTGAGGTAGTGCAGGGACCGAGACCGTGAGTGGAGGCAGAGGGCATTTGAGGCGTATTGTGTTTGTGTGTGTGCCGAGGCAAGAGTCGAAGAAGACCAGCGGTTGATGAGACGACAAAGATGACGACGACAACAACAACAACCACTACAACGACAACTACTACTGCTACTACCACCGGGAGCTGCCAAGCAAGATGCAGCGACCATACCTGGTGCTGAGGTGGTGCATCACGGCCTCATTAGAGCCATCGGCGTGGTAGATTTCGCCTTGAGAGGCCAGCTGCTCCTGGTTGGTGGCGACCACGCAGCCAGGCAGCGGCGCTTCGTAGTCCACGGCCTCGACCGGGAGGTCGGCTTCGGCCTTGGCAAATCCGAAAAGAGAACGCAGCATGCTTCACGTACGCATCTTATGACCCTCAAAGAGTCTTGGCCGGCGCCGTTGGTCTTGAAATGGCCAACGAGGGGCAAGGTCAGCGCAGAACTTTGGAATGTCACAAACCGCACGCGAGAATGGGCCCGCAAGAGGAGAGGGTATATAGGATGAGAGAGGGAGCCCGGCCACACGCGGGTCGCCAAGCGGTTGCACTCGGACTGCCTGGATGAGATGCTGGGTGGCTGCTCAACACAATTCTGGCTTGAAAAGCTCAGAGGGGGCGGACTTGACGTGCACAAGACGTAGCAGAAATCACGGATGCGGTGGCAGCGCGCCAGAAGGAGACAGTACGTCAAGGCGGCCAACGGCCCTGTACACTAGCAATGAGGGTGCCTGAAGCACCTCGAGCCCACCCAGGGAGAAGAGACTGAAGGATGGAATGTTCACAAGCAGGCAGGTCCAGAATTGATGCAACAGCTGCTCCGGCAAGCTGCTCGATCGCTCACAAAGGAGTCAACATACAATAAAAAAAATGAGGGGACAGAGATCACAGATGGGTGGCTTGTCGCCCCTGGCGTGAGGTCTTTAGCATGCGCCAGTCCCAGTCCCGCCACCACTTTCACACTCGGCAATCAGTAATCAGCAATCAGCAGCAGCAGCAGCAGCAAACAAACTGGCTCAGACAAGCAGGCACCGAGCGAAGACAGAGAGAGAGTGTGTGTGAGAGAGAGAGCGAGAGAGAGAAAAAGCAAAAGAGAAAGAGAGAGCCAACAGCAGGAAAAGAATCATTATTAGCATCAGCATCGTCATCACCAGCAGCAACAACAACAACAACAACAGCAACAACAACAACAGCAGTAAGCAACAGGAGCGTGCCTTGGATGTTGCCATCGCAGAGTGTGAGGGGACGCGGCTCAAGTTGAAGGACACTCACTGAATTCGTCTGCTATCGTCTTGCGTGCGTTGGCCAATGGCAGCGTCAGTCGATGGAGAGGCTGGCACTTGTGGGGTTGAGCTTGAATGGCTGTCCCGCCCTTTGACCACACATGTCGCCTGCTGGTCTTGCCCACTACTGTTCCCCTCTCTCCTCTGTCCCCCACCAAGTGGAGCTCACACACACACACATCATACAAGCACCATGCGAAACTCTCACGCTATGAAAAAAAAATTGGCGCACTTTTCTTTTTTTTGTTTTCAAAGTGAGCTGCGAGCTGCGAGCTGCTCTTGGCGCTCACAACTGTGGCAGTTGGAAACCACCACAGAGTTGTCGGCGTGACCCTTCTTGTCGCTCTTCTTCTTCTTCTTCTTCTTCTTTTTTTTTTTTCCTTTTAGACCTTTCTTCATCTCATGCTACGATTCGCTATTGAAGTGGTGCTGGTTGTTCATCTCTGAGCAGCAGCTGCAGCAGGCTATGGCCTCCAGTTTGCTTTGCCGCGACGCCCGAAAACGCACTGAGATCCGATTCTCAGTATTGGCCACCCCACTTTGCCACCAAACGGCCGGTGGGGCCATCAGCCCCTCCATCATTCGTTGAGCTCCTTCCCCTTTACCCCCCCCGCCCCCCCCCACCCTTGACAGGCTCGACTTTTGCTCTGGTGGACCGACATCATGTCGTCGTGCGCTGCACTGGCGTTTGACCCAGTCGTGACTATGCCTGTGGGTGGCGTGCAACTCGTGGCCTATCTGGCGCTTTTCGTCTGGCACTTACGTGCACAGCGCAAGGCTCGCCAGGGCGATGAGCGTGCTGGTCAAGTCATCATCACCAAGGCCTACATGTACATCATTTATGGCTTTGGCATCTCGCTGCTTTTGTTCCTCCTGGGCAGCGTCTTTTTTCATTCCAAACCCTTTGCCTCGGACGTCGGTGACTTGGCCGGGGTCTATTGGGGCTTCTCCGGCTTTGTCTATCACTTTGTGCTCGAAGGCATCGTCGTTCTTCTCTGCTTCAAGGGCATCGGCCGCGATGCCTTTCAACAGGCCTGTCTCGTCACCTTTGTGCTGGCCATCCTCGTCGGGGCCGCTCAAGGCCTCACCTACATTATCCAGTCGCGCTACCCAAGCCACGACTATGGCCTGTACATTCAAATTGGCTACGAATCCGTCCTCTTTGTCTTTTATCTCTTTGTTGTGCTTGCCCCGCGAAAGTGGCTCTATCGCCGCCCCGCCGCCATCTTCTACGCCTGCTGCTGGACCGCCTATCGGCCGGGCTACATGGTTCTTTTCATCCTCATGTACAAGGGCTATGACGGTGCCTACTGTGGATACATGATCTTCACCTGGCTCATGTTTGGCGTCGCCAAACCCTTGATCATTTACTACACCCTCTACCTTGACTCCCTCTATTGGCAAGGCCTCTACGTGGGCATCTTCGCCCTTCGGTCCCGCTCAAGCTCAAGCTCAATCGACGACTCCCTCGAGGGTGCGGACGTACGCAAGCCTCTTCTAGGGGTCTCTTTTGATCAATCGGCAGCCGCCGCCCTGGCCGAACAAATGGGTGTCATCAGTCAGGTCAGGCCTCAAAACGCCTCTTTTGCTCATGCTCGCTCCGCTACCCCTGCTTCTTGAAGGGACCGCCTCACTTCCGACTGGAATGACCATAGTCTTGTCCAATGATCAACTCTTCCTCATTGTCTGTGGAGGAGGACCGCATGTCTGCCAACCTTGGCTATTTCATCCTGGGTGCTGGAGGCACAGCCCGCGTCTTTCGGGGCATCTTTGAGGACAAGCGCGTGGCGATCAAGATGCTCTTTTGCCCAACCCTCATCCCCGAAACCATTGACAACTTTCGCCGTGAAAACGCCCTCCTGTGTTCCATCCGACATCCCAATATTATTCAAGTCGAGGGCCTATGTGTTGAACCACCAGCCATTTGTTCTGTCATGGAATATTGCCCAGGTAGAAAAGCCCGCATCTTCTCTCACACCGAATCACTCGTGGTCTTGCCAAGCATTTGTGTGCGCCAACTAGTAGCTGACAGCCATCTCACTGGCTACGTGATTGCAGGCGATTTGTTTGGCCTTTTGCGCTTGCCGAGCACCCGCACTATCGATTGGTCCACGCGCTTGGCCATTGCGTGTGACTGCGCCCGAGCTGTCACCTGCTTACACGAACTAGGTGAGTTTGTCCCTTGATCAAGACACCTGATACTTTGACCTTTGAAATCCACCATGCTAGCTCGCCCATAACCGCGCGATCGCTGCTGCACGAATTTGGCAGGACACGTTCACATGGATCTCAAGAGCTCAAACTTTTTGGTGGGCTCGGAACGCGTCAGTCAATGGACCAACCGCGACGTCTGCCTGTGGCTCAAGACAATGCGTACGCCCCACCCATCCTTGATTCGCTGCCACCAACCACACGGCATCTCAACGCCTGTTCCTCGCTATCAATTCAATGCATAGGGCTCGAGACTTTTGTGGAACACTTTTACGCTGCGGCAGTGCGAGGCTCCTCATCAAGCCGCAGCCACCCAGGCCTGTTGCAGCTGGCCGCAGATGACCTCGAGCGCATCGTCCCCTTCCGTCGGCGCCATCTGCCCAATGACCTATCAGCCTTTGATCGATTGCAAAGCGCGATTGCCGACATTCAACGAATCTCTGCTCTGCACGATTCGCAGCAGGCCGTGATCAAGCTGACCGATCTCGAGCTCAGTGACGATCTGAATGCTCTGCCTGCTTCCGATGCGGCAGAGGACAAGAGCACTGACGTGGAGGAGGAGGATAATACCAAGCAAACAGTGGTCCCAAATACGGTCAACTGGACTGCTCCAGAAGCCATTCTATATGGCCGTCGCACCCGCGCTGCTGATGTGTACAGCCTTGGCATGGTGCTGTGGGAAATTCTGTCTGGCCAGGTTCCTTTTTATGAGCACCGTGAGTCTGAGTCTCAATCTATGCAAGCCTGTGTGTGAGGCGAGCGTCCAAGGACTGCATCTAATCCCTCATTCCCTTTCTTTCCCATTCGATGGCTAGCTCAACATCAAGTGTACAAGCTCGTCACGGAGGACGAGACACGGCCCGTGGTGCCAGCAGATGCCGATGCCGATTATGCCGCGCTGATGCAGGACATGTGGCATCAGGTATGCCCGTTAATACGTTAGCCGTATGGGTGCTATTTCCACCTCGGATGTAGGCTCACACCACCCCCTGTCGTGCTGCTGTCTCATAACCTGCTGTGCAGGACCCGACCCGTCGGCCCACCGCCCGACAGGCCCTGGAGCGCCTTGAACAGATGCGCCGTGTCTTTCTGCGTGCGCAAGGTCTCAAGCAGGCCACCCTGTTGTATCAAAGTGTGATTGAGGTGCGACACACCCCCCTTCTCCTGCACAAACGATGCCCTGTGTGGTTTTTGGTTTCGTTTTGGTTCTTCTGCTCTTGTTCTATTTGGTGATGCCTGTGTCCCGTCACTCGCCAAGCAGATGGATTCGGATGTATATAATCAGCTACGCCACCAGAAAGATGACGAGGACCGCCCGCTCCTACCCGCATCAGCCGCGTATGTTGTGATGGACGGGTTCACGTTGAACCTCGCCCTCTTCTCTTGAATGGGGGGTGAGGGGAGTCAGACGGGTAGAGCCTTCTCCATTTTTTGTTTGATGCTCATGATGGCTCTGCACGCACTGCTCACCTTTTTGCCAGCTCCTTAAGTGCACCAAACAGCCCGGAGCACACACGCCGGCGGTAAATTTGATGCCTCGCACCAACCAGTGCTGATTGTTTTCGCGTGGGGTACCTGTTGCTGACGAGATGCGGCTGCTCTTGGCCTGTGTTTGAATTCGCTAGAGTTCGAAGTCACACGCGCTCGCAGAGCGACTGCAGTCAGATTTTTCTTGAGTCACAACGCGTAGCGATACCAACACGGGAGCAGCGTCGTGCGTACCTTCTGCACCTCCACGAACAGAGTGCTTTGTCGCCAGACCCCGCAGAAGAGTCGCCAGAAGCCGACGAGGATGAAGCTTTTTTGGATGCCTTTGGCAGCACATCCTCCGTGAGCCGTGTGTGAGCATGTTTTTTCAAGCCCCGAGGGGTAACTTGCTCACATACCCGACCCATGAGTGCTTTTCTTGGCATGCGTGTGGTGTTTTCCATGCGCTGTGACGGATATCATCCCCCACCCAATCGGTGAAAGAGTCATCGTTGTCTGCGCGTAGGCTAGGTTTAGAATGATGAGGATCATGCCCATTCACGTACGATGCAAGATGCTTGTCCATATGCACATCCACGCTTTCGTGCATGTGCTCGTGTAAATGGTTTTGGTAAAATAGATAGAACAATGCCATGATGATGCGTATCTTATCGCCCAAAGAGGTAATCAACTTGCCTCAAGGGCAGGTAAAAAAAAAAAGGGAATGTGAAAAAAAAAAAAAAAAAAAGAAAGAAAGAAGAAAGAATGGAAAAGAAAGAATGAAACAAAAACATTGGGCAAGGCAAGGTCAAAGCTGGCTCGAGATTTGATAAACATGCAACTGCGGTCTTTCGACGTGACCTCAGCCTATCGGGCAAAAGCTGATTGATTTACTTGCGGACAGCGGCAACGGCTTTCTGAGCAGCCTCATCCAAGTCGGCAGCGAAGATGATGGGAAGCTTCGAGTCGGCCAGAATTTGCTTGCCACCCTCGACATTGGTACCTTCCAGGCGCACAACGAGAGGCAGCTGAAGCTCGACCTCGCGGCAGGCAAAAACAATACCGCTCGCAATCGTGGCACAGTTGACGATACCACCGAAAATGTTGACCAAAATGGCCTCAACTTGCTGGTCGGACGTCAGAATGCGGAAGGCATTGGCAACCTGATGACACGCACCAAGTGAAGGGCAGCATGTAGTGCGTGTATATCAGCGGGTGCGTTTGAGGTGAAGACGGAGGCGGCAAGATTGACATACCATCTGCTCAGTGACGCCACCACCGCAGTCGAGAAAGTTGGCGGGTTCACCGCCATGGTGCTTAATAATGTCCATCGTTGCCATGGCAAGTCCTGCACCGTTCACAAGGCAGGCAATGTTGCCATCCATACCAATGTAGTTCAGGTTGAACTTGGAAGCCTCAACTTCGCGAGGATCCTGAGTGATGCCATTCAAGTGATGAGGTGTGGCGCAAGCAGTGGCCGGCAGAAGCGCACAAGCGCATGACGGCGCGCAGAAGAGATGAGTGGTATGCTCACCTCCTCGGCCGTATCGCGCATGGCAAAAATCTTCTGCTGGCGGAAGGCAGCGTTATCGTCAAAGTTGATCTTGGCGTCAAAGCAAAGCACTCGGCCATCTGGGGTCTCGGCAAAAGGGTTGATCTCGACCTGCGAGGCATCAACGCCCATGAAAAGCTCGTAGAGCTGCTTCATTTCCTTCTTAGCCTAGCGATGTATTGATGTATTGAGGTGCAGGTGCAGGGTCGCAACAGAACAGAAGTCAAAATAGGCGCACTCG
Organism: Monosiga brevicollis MX1; assembly: GCF_000002865.3. NCBI lineage: Eukaryota > Choanoflagellata > Craspedida > Salpingoecidae > Monosiga > Monosiga brevicollis. Next base: position 1,003,747 of record NW_001865042.1, read on the forward strand.
CGGATGTTGCGCGCCAGGTGGAGGCTGGTGGGTGGGGTGCGGCAGTTTCGATGTGCGAGAGCAGGCAAGGCGTGCGTGGATGTGCTGGCCTACCTTCTCGTGCTTGGCACCAGTAAACCCGAGGTTAGTGGCCATGCGCTCGAGCTGAGCGTCCTGAACACCCTCATTGATGTCAACAGGCTCCTTGAAGATGAGTTCGGGGGAGCGCTCGGCCACCTCCTCAATGTCCACGCCACCCTCGGGCGAACCAACAAGTACGGGACCGCCTGACTCGCGGTCCATAAGAATCGCAAAGTAGGTTTCACGGGCGATGTCCAGAGCCTCGGCGACCATGACCTTGTTCACGGTCACACCGTCCGGTGGGGTCTGCTTGGTGACAAGGTTGTAGCCAATCATCTGCTCGACCAAGTCCTTGACCTTTTCCGGTTGATCTCCAGGGATGAGGTGAACGCCGCTCTTCAAGCCGGAGGAAAAGGTACCCTTTCCACGACCGCCTGCATGCACCTGCGCCTTGAGCACAATCTCAGGCACGTCTACAGATTTTTTTTAAAAAAAAAATAGTGGCGGGTGAGGGCTTGAAAAGCCGAGTCATGTCAAACGGGACATGATGCGATTCAAGAAAAAAAGAAGAAGAGAGAAAAGATAGAAACGGGAATAGGTACACTAGATAAACGATGGATCGACTCGAAAAGTACGTAGGGATGGCGATGATGAGTGAGTGAGTGTGAGTGTGAGTGTGCGTGTGAGTGTGAGTGTGAGTGTGGCTTTTGATGGAGAACGTTGCAGTGATGTATGGCTGCATGGTCGTCGAGGGTCAAAAGGTAGGGTGGGTGGGCAGCGGCAGCGGCACTGGGCTGGCAACTCAGAACCTGGCACAAGGTCCTTTCACGTGTTTGGACTCACTAGCACACTACCATGCTGCAGGCAAAGAGTCGAATGCAGTTGCTTCGGAGCAAGCCATATGTTTTTGTGTTGAAACGGACGATGCTTCTCACATATGCCAGCCCACACAAGGCGAATAACGTACTCAGTTCCTTGGCCAGCTGCAGAGCATTCTCGGCGTTATCAGTGGCAAAGAACTTTTGAACTTCAATGTCGTACTCTTGCATGAGACCCTTGCTCTGGTACTCATGCAGGTTGAGCATACGAGCCTAGGTTTGCAACAAGTTTGAGGTGAGACTGAGCTGGGAAGCAGGCAAGTCCCGAGCATGGTCAACACAACACTGGCAAGGACGGTCGCACCTGCTGCCACGACTTGATGGCCGTGGCCGGACGACGCAGCGCAGCGCTGCGGGCGCACTGAGCCAAAGCAGATGCCATGTTGCCCTTTGCTGTAGGAGACAATCAAGTCAACGAGAAAGAGGTAGACGACCAAGTTTGGTCAACAGGCGCACCGAGTCTAAGTCATCATGGGTAGTCGTGTGGTGAGCGAGCAAGTGTGCCAACATGTGCGCCGACTCAACCAAGCGTTCTTTCCCGTGGCAGGTGCAAGCACATCTCCCGGTCAGCACAGCATCAGCATCCCAACCAGCTCTCAATCAAGTACCACATCCACACCCATACACAACAAGAGCCGCATCAAAAAACAACCCCACCGCCCACCCCAGCCATCTGGCTGCCACTCGACCACAACTGCACAGCAGCAGCTGAAGGGGCACTCACACCCCTCCGCCTTGCAGTAGTACCTTGAAATGCAAAATGACACACACACACACACACACACACACACACAAACAGAGAGAGGTGTAAAGACAAAAAGAAAAAAACGATGCTACAATGACGTGTGGTAGCACTGGGCTTGATGAAACCTACGTGTTGTTGTTGTCGCTCACCGCATGACGCTTGTCATCATTTCTTTTGGCGCGAAATTTTGAGGCAATTAAAAAGAAGTAAAATACTTTGAATGGTCTGGGCTTTCAAGTGCGGCGTCAGTCTCTGGGGAGAAGGTGGCTGCTCCTCCTCTGGTGTACAGCGACCCGTTGAGTGGCTGGATGGGCACCGGTGTCATGCGTGCTGGCAGGCTGGCTCCGGTGCAGCAGCAGAGATGGTTGCTGGTGTGGTTGATCGTGGTTTTTGTGGGGCTTGACCTGGCCGAGGCTCGGCGCGTACGTGACCCAATGCACCAATTGTCGGGCTCGGAGTTTCAAAAGATGTTGGCTGCCTCCCGCTTTGATACCTCTGTGCCGCCTTCGCCGCCTTCAGCGACCATGCCCTCTCCGGCCGCCGAGCCTGCTGAGCAGCTTCAAGCGTTTGTTGCCCCGCAGCCCTCAACACCCACGCCTCCCAGGCCTCCCAGGCCTGCTTCACGATCAAGCCCCTCCATGTTGACTCAGCCAGCCGCGCCAGCCGCGCCAGCCGCGCCAGCCGCGCCAGCCGCGCCAGCCGCGCCACCAACGCCAGCAAAGCAACCGGACACCATGCTGACTGCTTCATCCGATGCGTCCCCCATCTCCACCTCCAGCACTCTGGCCATCCTTGGTGCCATCATGCTCTTGGCTGCCGTCGTCTTTGCTCTGGCCCAGCTCACCACTGAGGAAGGAAGAGCTGCCAGGCGCACTCGTGCCTGGCTTGATCACACCATGGCAAACTGTCAGCAACGCATCCTGCAGCTCCGCCGCTCAGCACTACTCACTGACCGTGATCAGATACAGAGCCATGATTTTACAACCATCTCTGAGCTTTGGCAGGACATCAACCGCCTACAGAGTCGCGCGCTCACTGCCAGCGTCTTCCCCTTTCCTCCGCTTGATCAGCTTACGGACGACCTTGGCCAGCTTCATGCCGATGTGCTGCTCCTCTTCCTGACCGCTTTTGTCAACGATGCTGCCGGCTTGAGCGAGCAAAACCTGCTCGCTGCTGTGGACCGTGCCGAGCAGCAGGTCGAAGCCTTTGAACACCGCGTTGATGCAGCCAGTGGCTCACCCCGCAGCGCCCGCAGCCCCCACCCCAATTCTGAAGGAAAAGTACCTGACAAAAAAGCGTTTGGATCATCACACCACGGACGGAATCTGCAACAAGCCAAGGCCCTCCTGGTAAAACTACGCCAAATTGCATTGGCACCGCAGCAGGCTCGCGCCCTTGCTGCTGCCTTGGCCTCGGGGGACCGAGAGCAGGTACACCAGCGTTTGGAAGAGTGCGAACGGCTTGGGGTCGTACCCGACAACGCTCGCGCTGCGCAAGACTTTCTGCGCCTGCCGTCGGCATTAAATCGTAGCCTTCCCATGCTGACCACTGCCGCGGGGGCCATCGCTGCCCAATGCGATCCCGGCGAGGGCGAAGCCGACATGAGTGCGGGCGCTGAAAGTCAGGTCCCCCTGGAGACAAACACCACCAGAGGCGGTGCAGGCCATCTGGAGATGCAACAGCTCGTTAGCCACATCCCAAAGCCACTTCAAGAATACATAGGCACGCTACCCCCAGAGGCCAAGGACGAGTGGCTTCGCCTCTGCGTCCGCGAGGCCCACCAGGATGCCCGTGATGCCCGCACGTTCGTGACCTGACCACACACCCGGTTCTTTAGCCTGGCAAAACCCCTTCCCCTCACCGTTTCTGGACTTTGCTCCAACTGTAGACTAAGTGCCCGCCAGGAGCAACATGAGGAAATGCTGGCCAACTTGAACAAAGCAAACCAGCAAGCGGAGCAGACATTTGCAGCCCAGCAAAAGTACTATGAGGCGCAAGAACGGGCCCATCACAACAAGCTTCGCCAACGCATCAAGGTAAACAACATTTTACCCAGGGCTCGTGATCAAGGCGCTGCGCTATGCGTTGCTGTCAAATGCCGTATAGCACCCTCTTCTCATCCCACTGCCTATGTTTGCAATGTTCGCCTTGTCACGTCCTTGCTCTCGCCATGGTGCGACCACAGGAAGATACAAATCGCCTGATTGAGACAGAGTTTGCAACACTGCAACAGCAGAGACAGGAGCGCACGACTCGGCTACTCAAGCTCAGTCTATTTCTTCTGGCCACCATTTGCTTTTACAGCGCAATGGTCCACCTGATCAAGTCTGATCAAAGTGTTTGTCGGGTGGATCGTCTCTACGCCCCGCGCAGCTTTGTCAGCCAGTGGGTCGGCCTCGACCCGCTGGCTGTCTTCACCGCCCAATTTGACTGGCTTTGCCGCTTGAGTCACGGGCTGAAGGTTAGCCCCTCTTGTCTGCGCCCCACCCAACAAAGCTTTTCCTTTCTCCGACGGTGTCAGCTGACAGCTCCTTGACCTGGGTCACGTGTGTCGACGTAGAGTGTATTTATGGGAGCTGTGGCCCTCCTATTATTGGCACTTCTCATTCTGGTCGTAGCCACGGCTGGACTGACCATGGGCATGATCATGATGGTCATGGTCTGCGCGTTCTTCATGGATGCCCTGCTGAAGCAATGGGCCATGCGCTCCATCATCCTCATCGGCCCAGCGCTCCTGCTCATTGCCCTCAATGGTGTGGAACGGCTGGTGCAAATGCGACAAAAGCGCCTGGCCAAGGAACGGCTGGATCGAGATGCTGAGCATGAAAATGTTCAGCTCCAATCTATCGAAGGGTTGTTTGCCTGGAGCATTGGCGGCCACGACGTGCGCCTAGCCGTCAGCAGTCTTGTCCAGTTTGTCATACTGGCGTTGGTGGCGAATGCTGCAAGCTACATTGCCACTGGCACCAGTCTTTTGGTTCGATTCGTGCCCGTCCGGTGATCATCATGTGTGCGTGCATGCGTGTGCGTGTTCGCGTGTGTGTGTGTGTCCGTGCGTGCGTGTGCGCATGTGTGTGTCTGAGTATGCCGACCTGGCAGCACAACGTGCAAGGTTGAGAGTAGAAGTAGAAAGCGAAATTGTCATCAAACTTGTTGAACTCTCATGGAATTGTTTGAGGCGTGCAGGGGGCATGGATGGGCACAGCCCGCCACGAACCACCAACACCCGCGGTAACAAGCAGCTGCAGCGCGCGCTTGGTGTTGCAGCTCGAAGAATGAGGAGAGAAAAAAAAAACCATGGCAAATCTGTCAACAACTCATTCCAAGTTGTTCAACATTGAAACGATGTATTTGCGAAGAACCAAAAGCAGACAAGTCCACGCGCACACAAGAGCTCAGACGCTCCGTCCTCAAGGCCTGCACAAGCCGGCACTCAAATTGTAAACACGACTTTTGCTTGCTCCTCTTCCATAGCGAATAAACAGGAGGGGGAGGGAGGGGGGAAGAGTCAAAAGCAGAGGGCAAGACTGAGACCAAGAGCAAACCCAAAGGGGGCTGCCATCAGGTTCAAACCGTTTGCTTGGGCTTGAGTGTCACCCAATCAGCTCATATCGGCGTACTCGTCGCCTCCCTGCGTACGGCGCTTGTCGGCATCTGGCAGCTCAGCGTGCTTACGCAAAATCGTTTCAGCATCCACTTGCTTCAAGAACCGGCTCTGGTCAGCTGATGCATCCTATCAGCATAAAGCATCCCCGAGTGATTTGAGTTTGGGTGCACTATTGTCAGGAGAAATGCCCCTCAAGAATCGGTCTCAAGCTTCGCACCATCTCGCCAAGCAGCGCCACGTTCTCGCCGCGAATAATGTAGATGCCGACTGGCACGTCACCATATTCGTTGCCCACGTAGTACCGCTCGACGGTATCTTGAAGCACCAGGTTGGCTGTACCATCGGGCCGCAGGAACCGGGGAGGGGGTCCACAGGACAGTCGGGAGAAGATGAGGTGCTGCAGTGGCTTCAACGAACGAATGGACAAATCAACGAACCAAACTGATCGACGCTGCGCAGATATCCAATCAGTTTGCGACCATCCCGGAGCACGCAAATAAGTTTTTCTACTCGAGCAAGACCATCCCGCACGACCATTTGTGAGCACAAGGAGGTCGACCATTGCTTCGTCAAGCGCAAGGCGCCAGAGGAGCATGGCATCGAGGACCCATGCAAGCGCGACAGTACAAGCTGACTGATAGCAACGCAGCGCGTAGACTTGCAGCGGTACCACCAAAAAAAGCATTGCCTACTTACTGTCAAGCTCGTCAATGAGTGCCGCAGTGGCCGAGATCGTGCTAGGCATGGGAACCGCTGCCATCACTCTGGTCGTGCTTGAGGAAAAAAAAAAAATTAAAGAGAAAAGAAATCTGAATTCCGAGAGCGAGCGAACAAACAAAAGAAAATCAAATTTCGAACAAACAAAAGGCAAGAAGGAGAAAGCCACAAACTGTTCAGGCCTTGGGACCGGGTCGGTGCGTCGGTGTGGCGGTGGTTCGCTTTGTGTGTAGGCGAGTGGACTGGGGTGGAGGGTCTGCTGACTTGGACAGGAAGTGTGAAGGCACCTTTCGGGGACTATTTCTGGCTTTGATTGACACGAGTAGGATGGGATCCTTGGGAGCATTGCTTCAGGGAGGAGCTTCAAAGGTGAAGGCGACATTGCTCAAGAGGCTTGAATTGAGATGTGTGTGATGCGGCGCTGCCTGCACGATGGAACACTGAATATAGGTGGACGTTAAACGAGGGTTCTGGCCAGAGGCGGTTCCGATAGCAACGATGCAAGATCAAGACCAAGACCGCCGACTGTGCGCGGCGCCAAGGGCGCATTTGAGCCAGCATCATGATTGGGCGCGTCGCTAGTGCTGCCGGCTGCCAGCAAAGCAGCTCGCTCTTGTTGAACCATAGCCAAGTGCTCTTGGTAATATTCTCGCTCCAAGGCCATGTAGCGCTCGTGGTCATAGTTGCTGGACCGCGTGCCTCCATATTCCTCTTCCAAGTCATCGTCATCAAAGTACTTGGCAATTTGTGGGTCCATTCGCCCATGTCGGCCGCCAGTGCCCGACCGCTTGACAAAGTTGACCTTGGCCTTGGTTGCCTATGTCTCACCAGAACGCGGAAATTCACCGAACCAAAGTTAATGAAAGCCCACGCCGCATTGGAGTGCATAGATGCCGCACATGCACCACTCTGATGCCACCAGGGCTAGCACGCATACCGGAGGAATAAAGGGCTTGAGAACTTTGTAGGTGGTGGTAAACAGCATCGGCGCATCCACCTAGAACAGAAGCGCCAAGGGACAAGAGGTGAACGATGAAAAGCAAGCCGGCTGCACATTGCACAAGGACTGCTGCTATGCAGCCAGTCATGCGTGGGTTGCGTAGACGTACGAAAAAAGCAGCCCCGAGACGCTCTGGGTACTTGTCCATGAGCAAAGATAAAACCTGCTTGGTCACTTTCATGGGAGGAGCGTTGAAGATGGAGTAGTCCTTGAAGTCAATGAACAGCACCTGTTGTTCCACGCCACTACCAAGCGGCAGTCAGTGCGCGAGTGAATTCATGTGGTGGTAATCAAGGGTCGCGCCGGGCTATGCGTCGAGCCAACCAGCGAACGAATTGAACATGGTTGTGGCCATATGGAAGCAAGCGGTATGTGCGTACTTGCTGCCATCCATGCTGTTGACGCTGCGCTCAAGGAGATAAGCCATCTGTTTGACCTGGTCATCGTAAGTCTTCGTGTTTTGCCGACGGGGTCGTTGATAAATGACTGGACGTCCAAATTTATCCGTGCCGTGTAAGTAGTTTTTGCCACTGGTCGCCTCTACATGGAAAAGGAAGGGCAGGGTGAGGGGGGAGCGATGGTCATGAGCGAAGCATGTTTGCGTGGGTATCGGTCCTGCCTCCTAACGCAGCGAGAAACCCTTGGCAATGCCCTTGCTCTCAGCACAAGCACGCGTGCAAATCCATCGAGCCACACCTAGGTCGATCATATCAGGTGTGATGCTCTCAATCCCATATGACTGCCGCCACTCGAGCGTATCGCGCAGGAGCTTCTCTGCTTTGTCCAGATCATAGTCGCGTGCACGGAGGTAACGCAGCAAACAGGCGTCATCCGCCCAATGCTGCTCGAGTGGAGCCAGATCGCTCAAGCGCTCGCGAAATGCGGTCAAGGTTTGCAACTGCTCTGCTGAGAGCCCGCGTGTAGCATCCCGCAACGGGTTGCGCTCCCGTGGGCACGAACGCGGGGGCACCACGCAGTCGGTGACGTCTGCGTGCGCTGCCGCGGCCATGGTCGTCCGTGCCGCAGCTCGCTCCAACTTTGCTCACGTTTGTGCAGCCAGCCAGCACCGCCAAGCCAAATCACCGATCAAGAAACACCCTTCTTCCTATTCGTCGTCCCATCGACAACGTGAACAACACGAGCTGACTGTCTACCACACCCTGGCCTGAAGCGCGGCAAATCCAACCCCAGGTGCAAGTTGGCAAAATCACGTGTCAGCCTGAGATCGACACAGACACAGCAGCATCAAACAACAATGTCATCATGCTTACAACGCACCACAACGACGCACAACGCACGTTGGGAGGTTGCATCCAGTGCTGAATTTGACAAATGTCATCTTTTTTTGGATTGACATGACTTTAAAAGATTTAATGATGATGATGTTGAGGGGCTGGCTGGCTGGCCTGAGGACATAGTCGAGTTACAATGGCAGCATGTGAAGGAAGATCTTCAGCAGGGACTCACACAATGCAAGCACAAAAACCAGGAAAGAGTTTGCTTCCCCACGAGCAAGCAGTATTTATGCAAAATCGGTTATAGGCACAGGGCCATTGACGGCACGGCCGTCATCTCCCAGGGTCAAGGCCGACGCTCGGCGCTGCACACACACACACACACACACAAACACAATCCAACCCAAACGGCTGCCATGAGCGACAAAACCATGCGTCAAGAACAGACAAACTCAGACCATGGCTCTGCGTACCTCGTGATAGGGTTCATGCAGGTCCATGCTAATGGGCTGGGCAAACTGGGTCGAACTCAAGCGAAGTGATCGTCGCTGCGGGCGGTCCGCCAACAAGTCGTTGAGGCGGTCCAGCTGCACACGATAACACGAACAGCGTCAAGTGAGCACCGGACACACACACACACACACACACACACATACGGAGAGGGATAGGATACACACACATACGGAGAGGGATAGGATACACACACATACGGAGAGGGATAGGATACACACAAAGAGACAGAGAGAAAACGCATTCCAACAATATGACAGCAAAGCCTCACCTGGGACGTGCGGCGAGCAGGATGGTGTGCATGGAACTTGGGATCAGTCACCACCAGCTTGGCTCGCCAGCGCTCGTCCTCCTGCTGTTTGGCAAGCCACTTGTCCTCCTCTGTCTCTCCGACCGACAGCGTCGCGTCGTTCTTGCTGAACAACTGTGTCGGCCGGCCGTGTTGCATGTCCTTATGGCGCTCATGCCAAGGCATGGATCTGCGCCCAGTTGTCACGGCTGGCTGGTTTAGGAAGCGCTCATCAAAAGGTTCAGCACTTCGCAGTGCAGATGCAGGCGAAGGCGCAGGAAGGGCGCTGCCCGTGCCCGGACCGGTCAGCGTATTGAACCCCTCCTTGGTGCGCCAAGACTTGCGGTGCTCCTCGCGCAGGGTACGCTGCAAGTGCTGACTGGTCCCCTGATCGCTCGTCGCAGGCCGTGAAGTGGGGGCACTTTGATGCTGTCCGGCCGGCTGTGAGGCAGGGCGTATAGTGGCTGAGAGAGGATCGTAAATCATGCCTTGTGCCTGCTCTCGCTCACGAATTTCACGGTTTCGTTGTGACTGGCGCTCGATCGAGGTGCGGTTTTGAAGCGCAAAATTTGGAGACGATGCCGATCGCCCCGCCTCACACAGTGAGACGGGTACTGCCATGTCCAGCGCCGCCTTTTGGCGGGAGCGATGTCGTGGGCTGAAGTATGACTGTGAGGTTGCCTCGACAGTGGCTGCTGCTGCCTCTGCCTCTGGGGGCCAGGGCATTCGCATGGGCTCGTCCACAACAGCCAACTCGTGCTTGATGGCAAGAAGAGAGGGCACGGATGGAAAGTATGCGCACCGCAGCGCCTCGGCAAGACGATTCAAGCGAAACAGCTCCTGAACACAACAGAGGCCACTCAGGCACGTGTTTAGAGCGTGGCCTTGAAAATAAAGCTCCTGTCGCGTCAGAACCTCGTGCATCGACTTGTCCAACGTGATGCGCTGCAGGTGGGCACCCAAGGCGCCGTACCGCCGCTCAGCAGCAGTGACGCTTGTATTAAAGAGAATACGCATATCCTTCACAGTGGCGCCCTCGGGCCAGCCAGCTTGATTCAAGATGGTGGACATGGCACCATCCAGAAGGCCCTCCAGCACAATGAGACGACCCTCAGGCAGCACAAATTCAAACCCCGTTATGAGATCCAAGTCCACATCATGACTCTGCCACTCCTGAAGCACATAAGCCCCAAGGACGAGGTTCAGCTCATTGACGTCGTGCGCTGACACATTCAAGGCCCGCGCGTTGCACTTGATGACGGCCGAGCGCAGTTTGCCCGCAAAGCCAACCATGTGCGGTGCCATCCGTGCCACGAGTAAAGTGAAGGGCCGCCGGCGCTGATTGAGTACCGCAGTTCCTGTTGCCGTGGGCACACGCAGATTCATAAATGAACCTCGCTTGTCGTCCGTGGGTCGAGCACGATTCATGTTGGCGCGCGGGCTCATCGGGTTGGGCAGGCGCTGCGGCTCGGGCGTCATAGTGGCCCGCTTGGCACGACGCTTGCGAATCTCCTTGTCCGTCATGACGCCCGTTCGAACCAGCATAAAGTCCATATCCACATCCTGCAGACAATGCAGTCGTGAGTGTTCACAATGGATCTAGCTGAGTGCTGAGCGGGCTTTCTGTGCGCTAGCACGGTGTGCTTTTGCCATTTGAAACAAGGATCGCGGAGGCACATACCACATCAAAACGTCGAGCATGCGCCAAGCTGACAGATACATCAAGGTAGGTTCCTACACGTGCCACCCAAGAAAATAAGTGAGGTTGAGCATCACATAAATCCTTGAGGGCATGCGCTGACACGCATGGGTATACGGGCACCGCAATTGAACGGTGCTCGTACCTGCTGCCACGTAATGTCCTGGATGCATAGCACTCTCCTGCTGCTGCCCAGTCTCCGAGAACTGGGCGCGCTCTGCAAAGCAAGGCAGTGATGAGTTGTGATTCATGGGGCGTCCAGAAGACGAGGCTAAGGCGTAGAGCTCAATCGTTCTCGGCAACGCTCGCAGTTCTTACCACGCTCCTCGCACGGCAAGACAGGGACTGTCAATTGTAATTGTTTGACGCCTAAATGTTTTGAAAAAAAAAAAATCCATGTGGATGAGCACACGTGGTAAAGAGACAAATGCACGGGCAGAGCAGGATGAGCACGCCAACGTGCCATGCATGATGGGGGAGAGGTCGACTGAAGCAACGCCGTACGGATCCCACAGCTCTGATGCTGCCTGCTCGGCCGATTTGAGCTTTCGGCCGACAGCATTGTAGTCACTAAAGTCTTCGTCCTCAATGCCACCGTCCCAACCAGGCTTGGGCAAGCGATCACGATCATGCACTTGAAGCTTGAGTCCACCGCCATTGACCAGCCCTACAGGCACATTCAACGGATTAGGATCAAGCGTCCCTTTGACCTCAATTGTTCTCGAGGGATTGCCTGTGAGCATGACCGAGGCCAACAAAGCGGGAATTGATACTCACAATCGGCAAAGTCGGAGCGATCCAATAGCCCGGTTAGAACCACAAAGCTGCGCTCCCACACGGCCGTAGGGCCATGGGGACCATCGCACGTCCAGGACTGCCATCGCTGTTGGCCGAAGAAGCGAAACTTCAGGGAAGTTGGCCGACAGCGTCGGTCCAGTTCACTGAAGGGGGTGGGGGAACGCGGCAGGTCACCCGCGTGCTTGACAGTGAAGGTTAAAGGGTTCATCAGAACTGTTTGCTCTGGGTTGAGGATGGGTTGGTCCACGCTCACACGCACGCGCAGGCTGAGCAGCCGCTTGAGACCAGTCTCGTCAATATCCTCGAGAATAGTCTCAGTGCTCAGCTCGCCACCAAAAAGTGTGGAAAGGTCAACCCATAGCAATGCGCCTGAACCATCCTCACTGGCCATGTTGCGCGGCGCTCGCTTCACTGCAAAAGAACCATACCAGCAGGCATGGCGTTACATGAGCGCTGTGCAGTGCTGGTCATAGCGAGGGCCGCTGGGAGCTTGCACCCTGCAACGAAGCTAAATGGCCCACAGCCACTTGGCTGGCGCAGGGGACGCAAGCTTGTCGACTGATGGTGTGGCTGGGAAAAAAAGAAAAAAAATGAAAGAAATTCTCTACAAATAATATGGGCGAGCACGTACGGTCAAGGGCTGAGAGAGCAGATGCCGACGTGAGCTTGGCCGCGGCAGAAGCGGTGAGGTTGGCGGCAGAGGTGGGGTCTCCACTCCTCTCTTGTGGGCCAGGTGTGCGGTGCTCTTGGATGCGCTGCAAGGTTCCGTGCATGTGAGATTGGCCACCACCGCGTGGACGATCGAAACGAGCCCGCGAGGCCACTTTATCGCGGGTGTCCCAGATTTTGAAAGAGAGGCCATCGCGGTACAGCTCTTCGATGAGTGCGGGTGTGACTGCCATGTCAAAATGGTGTTCCCAATAGGCGCGCAAAACTTGATCGCCAGGCAGGCGGGTAAACCCGGCAGTGCGGGCCTCGTTGTCAGAAAATGCTTTCGCGCCGTTGAAATGAACAACGACGTCGGCTTTGGTGGGACGCTCGTCGTGAGGTGCAGTGAACTCATAGTGAATGTAACTGGACCGGGATGTCAAGCGATTGGGCTTGCCACCGGCGGCACCCCCGCCAGAGGGAGCCATGGACATGACCGAATCACGACCTGTCCAGCACACCCAGAGGCACGCGCATCAGTCAGGCAAGCCAATGTAGAGCTGCGAATAAAAACTAAAGATTGGTTTCTGTTCTGTAAAGACGCACCCGGCTGAGCCTCGTCGAAGGCATAGAGGGTTGACCGGCGTCGCCAGGCCGTTGCATCCAAACCAGCGGCTAACGTCGAGCATTGACGTGAGTAGCAGAAACATGAGCGGCTTGGAGACACGTTCTCGACGCAACGCAGCACAACCACACACGCGCGCGCGCGCCAGTGGGTATGGACTGGCTACTCACGGTCATTGGCCAAGTCGGCGTCTGCCTGCTCGAGCTCATCGGGGGCCGCTGCATCAGGACGAGGTAGCGGTGAGCAGGACTTGGAGGAGGAAGAAAGTAAGAAGGACCCACGCACGCGGCACACTCACCAGCCGGCACCTCAAACTCGAGGCGGATGCGCAGTCGGACGGGATACTTTAGCAGCAAAACCAGCACCAGGTCGAGGTCAGGTTGGATTGTTGCGATTGAATAAAGAGTCACACACACACACACACAAGTCGGACCAATCCGACCTACCGCATCGTTGTGGCGCAGAAGCTGTTGAACGTAGCGATCACGCCTATGGAAAGCACAGCGACCGACATGCGTGAGAACCGCACGCCAGCCAAACAAGCTGCTGCAGCCAAGGTAAAAGCGAGCTGCTGGCCGGCATTGCCTGCAAGAAGGAACGCATGCATACTTGGTGGGCCCACGGCGACTCGTGCGAATCGAAGCAGTTGTGGTCACGCCAGTTCCAGCAGAGCTGGCAGAACCTCGGGCGCTGCTTATGCGTCGCTCGCGCGAAACGTCCCGTCGCAGAATATCCAAAGCCGAAGTGGCCATGATTGCGGCTGCCTGTGTCTATGTCGTGAGACACAGCAAGTGCCCTGCGACACACCAAAGACTGGCGAGCAAGGGATCGACTACTTGAAGAGGCGTCACAGGTGCTAGCAAGCCTTGAGTCCTTGACGCAGGCCGTGCTCAACTCAGCATTGCGGCAGTGAGCACCTGCGCGTCGATAGAGTTTCAGCCCTGTCGTTCGGTGCAAGTTTGTAACAAGTTGAAAAGGCCATCAAGAAGCAACCAGGCCCGGCCAGCCAGTCGATGCGTGTTGCTGAGAAGGCTTGAAAAGAACACACCAACAGGGCAGGAAAAGGGACTCGGGTCAAAAGCTGGAGCACTAAAAGCTGGTGGTCAGAGATGATGGAGGTTGGGGATGGAACCGCGAGAGAGGGGGGTTCGGTGACAATCGCAGCGTGACCGAATGAGAAGCAAAATCAGAGATGGGTGTCGACACAGGGCTGGGTGAAGAGAAGCAACGAGATGGCCTGGTTGCCAAGAGAAGCCCCCTCTTTATTATAAAAATTACCTTCCAAAGTATATCTTTCTGACAAATGGTCATTATGTGTCCTGATTCATGACAGAGCGCTCCGCTTTGTCATAATTCGGGCCCTACCTGCCCCGAATTGTCCTGCCAACCTTGAAAACTTGACTGCTCTTCGTCTCTACCTCTGCAGCCCCATGCCTGCCTATATCAACCCTCTGAATGCCACCTGATTGCCCTTGGAAGTTTCATCAATCAACTGGCCTTCTCGTAACAACCTCTACCCAGTCACCTCAGCCCCAACCCTCTCTCTTGACGCTCCATCATGCCAGCCATTTGCTTCATCTGGTGCAGACGTCGGCGGCTCACATGGTTCGATTGCCTCTCGGGCAAGGCACACCATAAAAAACGTGCTTCATTTCACGTTTCCCACGAGCTGCTGCCGCATCTCTCATCTCATTGGTGAGTGGTTTTCCCCAGAACGACACCCCTGGCCTTGACCTCACCTCCAACAGCCAATGCGGTTGGGGCAGACACAAGCAAGCCGCACATGGACATAACACGGGAAAGTCATCCTTCGCATGTTTGTCTTTCCAATTCACTCTGCACGTCAAAAGCTCTCCTCCCGCTTGAAATCGGCGCTGATCGAGTGCCCGTGCCCTTGTGTCCGTCCGTTCATTCAGATTCCAAACCTGCCTCCTCAGCGCCTGTTGACCCTACCCTCTTGTTCTTTTTTTTCCTTTTTTTTTTTTTTTCTTTTTGAATTCTGTGTAGCTGACGAAGTACGTTGTGAGCGCGTTCGGCCCTGACCAGTTGGCGACTTAGACACCATTCGCCATGCTTAGGCCTGTGCGTCGCCCGCTGCGGGTCGGTGCCATGGCCATCTTCGCGCTGTGCGTGTGTCTGGCGCTGTCCATGCTGCATGCATCCAACACTGCGGAGACCTCAGGAATAGCGCGCCACCTCATGAGCCAGGAACAAGGCCCGAGGTGGGAACAGTGCGATGCTGAGCGTGACATCTCGAATGCCCTTTTTGTCATCGTCTACCTGTTGGTCATTCTCAGCCTTTTTTACGGCCTGGCCATCGTCTGCGATGACTATTTTGTCCCCTCGCTCGAAGGCATCTGTGAAGCGCTCCACCTGCCTGAAGACGTGGCAGGTGCCAGCTTTATGGCAGCCGGTTCCTCAGCCCCTGAGCTCTTCACATCCTTGGCCGCCATCGGTGTCGAATCTGACGTCGGGGTTGGCACCATCTTCGGCTCGGCCGTCTTCAACATTCTCATCATCGTCGCTCTCTCTGCCGCCTTCAGTGGCCGCATCCTCCATCTCAGCTGGAGAATCCTAGCACGCGATAGCGCTTTCTATGCCCTTTCGATTGCCCTCTTCATTGCCTTCGTCTGGGACGGGTATTTCAAGGTATCCAACTGAGAATTATGTCGAGTTGCAAGCGACAAGCCTCGCGTCTGTGGATCACTTTTTTTTCACGCCCTGCGTCTCTTTGCCCGTGTGCGCAGCTCCACGAGGCTGTCGTGCTTCTCGTACTCTATGCCGCATACCTCTGCTATTTGGCATTGCAGGACGTATGTGCTTTTGACTGTAAAGCTGGGTGCTTTTGTCCTTCCTCTTTGCCTTCTAGCAATTGCTCATCATTTTGGGTCTGTGGTTGTCGTACGTGTACCCATGCCGGTGTGTGTGATGAACAGCATTTCGCTCAGCTGTATGCGCGCTGCTGCCGATCGAGGAGCAACAGAGTGCTTCCACAAGTCATTCTTGAAGCCTCAAGCACCCCATCCGTGACAAGCAAAGTCCCCAACCCAGACATGGGTGCTGACGCGGGAACCGAGACCAGTGACCTTCACGAGTTGGCCCTTGCCAAGAGCAACCGCGGGTATGAATACCAAAGCTTGCTTGGCCGCCCTCCTGTGCGCCCGTGTCCTCCCTCAGCCTCAGGGCAAGAGAAGATGCCCAGCATCATGTGTGACTTTGTGCCTGTCTTCATCACGACAGGAGCGTTGCGTCCTTTCAGCATTTATTACGCGGTCGACTCACGGCTGCTCTCGAGGGGTGCCCTGCGCGAGGCTCCTTGGTACGCAAGCGCTGTTTTGTTTGCACAAACTTTTGTGTGGGACTTGCTGCCCAACAACCATTTGCGCCGTCCTGCTGTGCTTACGATCACCGCTTGAATCGGTCTACTCCCCTAGGGCGCGCAATCGGCATTCAGCCATCGTAGCTCCATTGCCTCAACTGAGCAAGTTCCACCACTCGTTCGCCCGCCACTGCCAGCCATCAGCCCACACCCCAGCAAGCAGTCGCCTGCCGTTGCATCACAACCGGATTCACCTTTGTCCAAGTCTGAGTCCCCCGCTAAGCATCAGTCTAAGCCTGAATCAGAGGCTGCTCTTGGCCTGGGAACTGCAACACCCCGAGGGAGCACGATCAACGTCACACCGATTGAGCAGGAGAAGAACGACGACGATGATGGCCCGGCTTCGTGCTCGGCCCGCCTATGCTACCCATGCCTTGGTGGACCTCGTCCAGAACCGCTAGAAGGCGAGGTGCACACGCTTTGGCAGCGGTTAGCCTATCCGCCAAGACTAGTGTGCCTGTGACCATGCCCGCTGACAAGATTGTTTTCCCCCTCTTTTCCTTTTCCTCTTGCTCCTGCTCCTGCTCGTGTCTCTCGATTCTCTTTCTTTTTTTCTTCTTCTTTTTTTCTCTTTTTTTTACATGTTAGTCTTCTTCGTCTCACCATGGCTGACTTCTTTGGATTGCCTTGACTTGCAATGCCAACGCAGCTTGGTCTATGCAGGACGCTGGATTGGGTTTTGCATGGCCGCGCCCTATGTGTGGATGTTCACAAACACCATTCCTCCCGGAGCCAAGTACTATGTTTCGTGCTTCTGCATTTGCATACTGTGGATCGCAGCTCTGAGCTTTGCCATGGTCCTCTGTGTGGCTCGACTTGGATGTCTGCTTGGGATTGACAGCTATGTCATGGGTCTGGTGCTCATTGCGGCCGGAACCAGGTGCGTGAGCACATTGTTCCCGCGTCTGGAATGGCTGCTGGCGTCGCATCTCGAGTCCTGCGCTCATCATTCGACTGGGCTACTGGCGCCTCTTCTTGTTTTGTGCAGTATCCCGGATGCCATCAGCTCGGTGCTGGTTGCCCAAGATGGTTATGGTGACATGGCCGTCTCGAATGCCATTGGCAGCAACGTCTTTGACATCAATCTTGGTCTCGGTCTTCCCTTTCTGATTCGGGTACGACATGCGCCTGCACTTTCTTCCCTCGAGGCACTCAGACACTGCGCCTGTATCTTGCAACTTGGCTGGGCTGGTGCATTGTGCCGACCTGCGTATTGATTTGGGATGGTGTGCCTGCGTCACTGCACCTTCTTCCAGATTCTGATTGATGGTCACGCCGTGGACCTGCTGAAGGTCGATGTCCGACGTGATTATGATCAGGGTCAAATAGCCGTGCTCGACCATGCCAAGGTGAGACGAGAGCCGCTCTGCCTTGGCTTTTGTCGGAAGACCAAGGTTCTTCCATCTGTTTTCATCATACGCACGCACTTGTTTGCACACCCAATGCAATTTCTGACCGCACTACCTCGCAAAACTCAAATCTGGACTCTTGTCACTTTTTAGTTTGGCTTCCTGCTTCTGGGGGTATTGATGTTGGTGTGGCTCGTGCTTGGCATGAACAAGTTCCAGCTGACCCCCAAGATTGGCATCGTATTTGCCGTGCTTTACGTGGTCTTTGTGGTCTATGCCCTGGTGCAAGAGCTGGTTTGCAATGCCCAAGGTTATTCTTGCTAGGCCATCGCGTCCATGTTCGATGCCTGATCCCAAAAGGCAAGAGGCGGCATGGACCGAGTCTTTTGAACCGCCCTCTTTAGTTTGAGTCTCTGTGTTGTGTTTCGATCTGCTGGCGCTGTGCGCACAAGCAGGTCCGGTCCGTTGGGCAGGTAAAACCTAGACCGTTTTGTATTTTACACCAAATTGAAACATTCACCAGTTGAGCTGCCCATCAACCATCCTAGCCCTGTCCGCTGTCACTTCCCACATTCCAACTCGCCGAGATCCTCATACTGTCTGCAACACACCCTTCAATGTCAGCATTCCCGCTTTTGTGCGTCGCTTTTGTGTCTGTCTGTGGCAGTGCAAAACTTTGTTGTTGTTGCTCTCTTGTTTTTGTCTCTCTCTCTCTTCAGCTCGTGCACCACACACACACACACACACACACACACACACACACCATTTTAGCAGCCACACGATTTTGTTGGTGGCTGTGACTTGAGCTGGGCGCTCTACTGGCTGCTGGCTGCTGGCTGGGCTAAAAGTGAGAAGGGACAGCGTTTCAAGATTGCTGTAGAAGAAGACAACTCACCAAACCCGTCTCACTCACCAAGCAGGGATCTGAATCATTGGCGAGTGTTGACGGGTCGGGTTCTGTCTCAGTCGCCGACATGACCACCCCTCAGCTGTTTAGGGCCCTTGCCGCCTACCAATCGGATGATCCAGAGGACCTTCAATTCGAGGCAGGGGCCGTCATTGCCGTAACAGATCAAGGTGATGGCCCAGACTCTTGGTGGGAGGGCGAAATCGACGGTCGAACGGGCTCCTTTCCCGGCACTTTTGTCAAATCTCTGGCGAGCTTCAATCTCAAAACCAAGTCTTTCACCCCGGTATGCCCAGCATGGCTTTCCTTGCATATCTGCCGCGGGATTTTTGCTTGCACTGTGTGCCTCACTCATGCCTGCCCTCCTGGCGCACACTGTGCCCTCGCTCGTCGTAACCCACGTTCAAAAGCCCGAGGATCAAGACCCGCACGAGCCCGAACCCGTGGCGGTGGATCCAGACGCGCCACGTCGTCTATCGTTCAACTTGCAGGCCATTCGCGAGTTTGACACGTATGCCTCATATGACTATGATCGCTGTGGAGAATTTAATCCTGAGCTCTCCCAAACTGAATGGGAGAAAGAAGAGGTATGAAGAGAAGGCAATTCCTGCCCCTTTCACAAACACATGCTCCCTCTGTCTCTCTCTGTCTCTCTCGTCGTTCATCGCACATCGCTCTTTGTGCGCTACCAATCCAACGCTGCGTAGCCTGCCGAGCGCCGCCGAATGCTGGAGGATCGATGGCAAGTGATGGAGGCATCCCTGCCTCCTGGCGTCCAATGTGAGGAACGCGTGGCCTTTGAAGCCGAAGAGGCGCGCAAGGCAGAGGAGGCTCGCGTTGCCGAGCAGCTACGACAGGCTCAACGTCAAGAACGTTTACGCAAGCTACAAGAAGCCCGGCGCCGGCGGGAGGAGCGTGCTGCTGAAAACAGTACTGATAGCTCACACAACAATCATCTCGACAACATGGTGACAATTTCCGAGGGCTCTGTTGATGACATGTACGCGCTTTTGTACCACTCGCCCCGCCGACATGTACACTGGCTGTTGTGCACTGCTTATGTGGTGTCAGTGGACTGTTTGGCTGACCAATCATGCTCTTTGGTTCGTGTATGTTGCTAGGTCCGGAGATCAGCCAGCCGCGCCAGAAGATGAAAGAACACTCAGCCGAGCAGAGCGTCTGGCGCGTCTGCGTGAACGCCGCAGCCAACAAGCACAAGCACAAGCACGTGGCCCCGCTCCGCTGCCCGCACCCGCATCCGCGACGGTGCCCGCCTCCGCTGCCCCTGCACCCACCGCTGCGTCAGACGATAAAGTTGTAGATGATCGGCAAGAGCGCCTGCGACGCTTGGCTGAACGCCGTGCAGCCCGTGCAGCTCGCGCCTCTCCCCAGAGTGACGATGAAGAAATTGTCGAATCACTCGTTGCCCCCACTGGCATTAATAATAAAACGCTCCCCGCGTCGACAGCTCCAAGGCCCTTGCAGGATGCCCCAGACGCATCATCCCAGGAACCATCTCCACCGGTGCCATCAACACAAGTGATGGCCTCTTCACCGACCTCTTCCTCACCAGCCTCTTCGCCCATACCAACAAGTGTAGCGCCTGTCCTACCATCCGGTAGTACACCCGACGTGCCAAGGGCCCGCCCGCGACCCTTCAGCAATACCGGTGTGGCCCAACGCCTTGCGCAACCCCCCGTGCAGGAGGCAGCGGATGAGGCAGGCCCTCTTGATGCTGCTATCAAGGCGCTCAAAACACGAATCGAGCTCTTGGGCCGCAAATCAGACTCTGGCGTCAGTGGCTTTGCCAAAGAGTTTTATCTTCTTGATCAAGAAGATCGTGCTCGCTTTCAACCCGACGTCACTCGGGCTGGCCGCCAGTGCTCGGCCCTCAACCGCTACAATGACATTATTCCCTACGATCAAACTCGTGTCAAGTTGGGAGGGGAAAGCGCCAGTGTAAGCGAGTCCTATATCAATGCAAGCCACATCACCGGCCTTCTCAGCGGGTCACCGCCTTTTATCGCCGCCCAAGGACCACTCCCCACCAGTCGTCACGCCTTCTGGCAAATGATCATCGAGGTAAGCTTCCATCCTCGTCCTGTGATACTCTGAACACATGAGTCAGGCAGCCACCAAGCCCATCCTAGCCTCCAAGCACAATAAGATGGTGTCCAGCCCATCACTTGTCATTTTGCCGACCGCACCTGTGTTTATCATTCTTGCGCTTGTGTTGATTGTTTTTGTTTTAGTTTTTGTTTTTTGTTTTTTTGGTTTTTGGTTTTTGTTTTTTTTTGGTTTGGGGCGTGTGTTGATTTGGGCTTGATTCTCATCCTTTCAAACGTTCGAGCAGAAGAGGAGCCGTGTCGTTGTCATGGTCACAAACGTGGTCGAGAGTGGCCGAACCAAGTGTGATCAGTACTGGCCGGATGCTGGTCAGAGCCTGTCCTTCCCTGCCGATGGCACGGGCCCAGGTGCCACTGTGACCAACGTGGAAGAGTCAACGGCATCTGCTTGGGTGAAGCGCGTCTTCACCATCTCGGTCGCCAATCAACCAGGCCTAGACATGACTGTGACGCAACTCCACTATATCGCCTGGCCCGACCGCGGCGTGCCGCGCACTGTCGTTAGCTTTCTCAACTTCTTACACCTTGCCATGGCCACTCAAAACGCCGCGCATGCTCAAGCCAAAAAGCAGGGTGAAAAGTTTGCGCCGCCCTTGGTGGTACACTGCAGCGCTGGGGTCGGGCGTACCGGCGTCTTCATCCTCATCTACTCAGTTCTCACATACCTGCCCTATGTTGACAAGGGTGGGAAGCACACGATTGACGTGCTTGCAACCGTGCGTCGCATGCGTACCTTCCGACGATACCTCGTGCAAACGCAAGAGCAGTACGAGTTTTGCTATTCAACCATCCTTTGTGCCTGCACCTTTTATCGAGATGGTCGTCGAAACATGCGTGACAAACAACAATCCACATCCTCCCAGGCGCCATCGGTGCCAACGGCGCAGCCCACCAACGCTGACCAAACACCGCCTTTGGGCACATCCCTGGTGCCCCGGTCGCAGGACGCTGTGCTGCCGTCTGTGCTTGCCGCGACTGCCAACTCCGCGACTGCCACGGCTCGGATGGATGATGAAGCACGCCCTGCTGACAAAGCGTCAGCTGCGACACGTGCAAGTGAAGTGGTTGATGCCGATGCTGGTAGTCATGCCGATATCGACGACGACGCTGATGAAAATGAGGCGGATAGCAATCCTCGTGCAATGACCTCAGCCCAGGGACAGATCAAAAAGCTGACCCACACCTCCAAACCAATCTGGCTGCATGCATGTACTCGGAGCGAGGCCGCGAAGCGCCTCAGAGCGCTAGGACAGGAAGATGCACAAGGGCGTTTCCTCGTTGCGCGGGAGGGCATGAAACGCACCCTCTGTGTCATGGATGGTACCGGCAAGGTGCAATATTATCCCATTCAAGCGGGCCAAAAGATGGTTTCCATCGGCCGCGAGAGCTTCTCACCTTGCAACGGCTTGGTCTATGCCCTCGACGAACTGCGCAAGCCACCCAACATGCGCAACAGTGCTTTTTGTCACTCATCCCTTTTTCTTACGAACTTTGTGCCTCGTGATGATGCGTCCAATGAAGAGCTTCAGGCCGAGGCGACCAAAGCCCAGCATCTCGGTATGGAGAAACGGAAAGGCACAGGCTCTAAGATCTCCATGTTGTCCTCTGCACCCACCTCTCGCACCGCCAGCGACATCTCCGTCCTCGGAGCTAGCGACCAGGAGGAAGCCGTTGACAGCGGTGAGGATCGAGGCACGCGACGACGAACCTGGGGCTCACGCGCCATGGAATCCCTGCGCAAAATTTCCCGCCGCGATAAGAAGGGCTCGCGCAGCAGTCTTGGCTCGGCTAGCGATAGTGGCGGACCGACGAGAACTAGTGGTGCACCCGTCCCGCGTTTTGAAGCCCCGGATGCCAGCTTTCTAAACGCGTCTCCACGACCAAATGGTGTGGCGTTGCAGTTAACCGGACGCACCGACTACTTGACCCTGCTCAATGGTGTTTACGTGGAGCTCGAAAGCAACCATGGCGACCAACCCATTTTTCGGAGCCAGTAAGTTGACCTGGGTGCCAGCTGTGTTCTGTCAAATCAACCATAGCGCTTCTGGGGTCCCCTTCATGTTGCCCGCCGCTTTCTTTGCTTCTGTCGTGATTGGTGTGTAGGTATGTCGTCGGCAAAAGCCACGGCCACATGGCAGGACAGCACGTCTTCATGTTTTTCGATGCCGCGAGCAACAACTGGGTTCTTTGGCTTTCACAGACCGGGACGGTGGCTTATGGACACACTTCCAGCCCAAGTTGGTCGCTTTTGCATCAAAGCTCAGGCAATATGCGCTTGACTGCTGAAAATCTAATTTGTGTTTCTGTGTTGTTTTGTTTTGTTTTGTATTTTCCTTCCTTTCCCCGCTTAGGTTTGCCAAACGCTATTCAGGGCGCGTGGAGGGTTGTTGATCGACACAACGAATTTGCTGCTGACCCCGTGGTAAGCGTAGAGCACCTTGAGCAGACACCTGGGGAAGCTCCGAGCTCCGACCCCAAGCTGGAATCTGCCCTGGATGAGGATGCCACCACTTTGCGTCAGCTATTGAGCCGGGCCGAGGAGCGAGCCGCTCAGCAACAGGCAGCGCACCAGGCAGAGTTGGAATCTCTGCGCAAAGCACTGCGGGCAAGTCAAGAGCGCGAGCATGAGCTGGCAGCTGATAACCAGCAATTGCGCAAGCGCGGTGGCAGCGGCGAGTCTCCAACATCGGAGATGCAGTCTGTCAATCATCAGCTGGCCCGCAGTCAGGCGCGCATCGAAGCTCTCGAGGCCGAGTTGGACACGGTGCGCCAAGCCGAGGCCTTGTTGCGTGCGCGCAATGACAACGTTCAGCAAAGTGAGCAATTGCTCGCGCAACGCGTTCAGCAGCTTGAGGCGGTCTTGGCGGCCAAGCTGAGGGAGCTGGAGGAAGCACGCCTGTCGGAGAAGCAAACGACTGCTGAGTTGGTCGAGACGAAGGTGGCCTTGGCCGAGTTGAGAAGTGAGCTCACGTCCAAATCAGGCAGCAGCCACGCTCTCCTGGGGGTGGCTGCGCCCTCCAAGGTCGTCTCGCTGATGCCTGAGCAGGTTTTGGACCTGTCCGGTCTTGTCTCTGATGAGGACGAGGAGGAAGACCCAGGCATGGGTGAGTTGCAGTTTGCTTCCAAGCGCCAGCGTTGGCAAGGACTGGCAAGCGACGACATGGTCTTGTACGCAGAAGAGGTCGAGTTTGTTGTCATTCAAGGCTTTGGAGGTGGTGACGAAACCTATCTGGTTCTTGAGGAGGTATGTGGCCTTGGCTTGCGCTTGCTCGCATAGTTTGCTGCTGTGCAGGGATGGTATCACGCAGAGGGTCCAGGCCTGGTGCAATGGCTCACCTGATGTCTGCTGCCTGGCCCTGATTTGCTTTGCATTTGTACAGGGTGACGTCGTCATGGTTTCTGGCGAAGACGGCGTCGATTATCTGGGCCGGTGTGATGATTTGTATGGCCGCATCCCGGCCTTTTGCGTGGCACCCGTCGATGGAGAAGCCGACGCATAGACTGTCAATTGCTTGGTTTTAATTTTCTTTCATTTTTGGAGTCCTCCTTTTCAAAATAGGAGTCTAGGGTGCCTTTCGTTGGGTCTGGTTGGCAAGGCGCGTGGAATGCTTTCGGCTTTTTATTGTGTTTCAATTGAGATCTGTTCGGACTCTTTATTTCTTGTCGATTTCCTGCCTTAAAGCCGCGGTGCCGCCCCGCACTTGAGCTTGAGACCAGATGCTCAGCTCTTGTGCAAAACAACGCTGAGCAACTGACGGTTTGGCGGAAGGATGGCCTTGTTAATACTAACAAAAAAGATGCAACCAGCAATGAGAATGCGCCATAATTCAAGACTAGGTGAGCTGCCAGTGGTACACACCGACTTGCGTCGCCCACGTGGCGTTGGCCCACATCAGACTCGAGCAAGTATTGGATGAGAAGATCGGCATTGGTCTCATCACCGCGCGGCACCCGCAGCTTGCCTCGCGTCTTGCCCTGAATCTATAAGAAAATCAAATTTCAAAAGCCGAGCAATCGATGTCAAGCTGTGCTAAACCCGGAAACCAGGTGCTCGTAAGTGAGCCTGGGTGATCGTACCTGCACGACAACCTCAACCTCGTCCTCCTCGTGCCTTTCTGTGCCCACGCGAGGCCAACGCTGCGACAGGCAATCCTTCTGCAAAAAAAAAAGTTCGCCAAGTAAATGAACCCTTGACGATGACAAATGCAGAAGAGACCTTTAAGAAGCAAATGGTGAAAGCTGCACAAACCTTGGTATCAAAGTCGACGCTCGGAAAGACGGTCAGTCTGTCAAAGAGTTCACAGGCCGTGTATGGTCCCATGGGGGCCAACATGACTAGCAAGCTCCGGGTGGCATCTGGGCAAAAGTCGGACAGCATCAAGCCGATTTAGACAATGCATGGGGAGCAGCACAGGCACAGGTGCGTCAGAGCTTACCCAGCACGCTCATTGATACTGGGCCATCAGCCTGCGCAGCCTCACGTAGCTCATTGGAGAGCGACATGAGAGCTGCCACTGCTGTATTGAAAGCGAATGATTCTCTGCAAGTTCGATAATGGCCGCGGACCATAGTGAGACGGTGAGCGAGACCAGTATCAGAACCCCCTGGCGGCAGATGATAACAGCGACAACCAACTCGAATACATGATTGCATCTCTCAATGGCGGCATGAAGCTTGCGACTGACAGCAGGCATGGGCTGTGCAATCGGAAGATGTCCAGTCAGATCACCATGCGCGACGGTGCATGAATTTGAGCGGGAGACCACAATCTTGTTGAGCATGTCACCGACCTCGGTGGAAACGCCCGATTGCGCAATGGATGTTTGCAGCTTGTCAGTCAGCTCAAAAAGACGGGTGATCCATCGCGCAACGCCCTGATTAAGTCGGGCACACTTGATCAGCAGTCGCCACCCAATGCCATGCAGTGTTTGACAGGTAGAAAGAGAAGCCGGATTGCTGTCGACGATCGACTCACTTGAATGTGCTGCTCGTCCCACTCGAGGACCGCCTCGGGGGGTGCTCGAAACAAGACAAAGAGGCGAGTAGCATCACACCCATAAGCCGCGATCACATCGTCCGGGGCCACGCCGTTGTATTTGGACTGTGCCGTGTGACATGGAGCAACAAAGCCGCTGCGATGTGAGCACAACAGTCACGACGGGAGGCGATAACATCAAAGGTGATCTCAGAAATGCCCGTACCTTGGACATTTTTTCCCATTCAACCAAAGCTGGCAAGCCCGTGGCAAGCTCGGTGGCGATCGGGCCATCAGCGGCTTCGCGCCATTCCCACTCGTGAGCTTTCAGGTATCGGCCATCAATACTTGATTTGTATGTCTGCCCATGCACCATGCCCTATGTGTTGCCGGTCTTGACCGTAAGAGCACCTTTACAAGTGCCCGCGAGCCACCGCAGCTAAGGTGGGCATACCTGGGTGAGAAGCCGCTTGAACGGCTCCTCCACTGTTGAAATACCGCAGTCGTGAAGAAACATACTACAATAGAAGATGCCGCATGGCACCGTGACATGCCCGGAGCCCAGGAGATTAATGTAGTTTGGTGAGACGAGGTGGCCACTGGGTGTCCACTTGGACCGCAATCTGACAGAAGCGGGAATACTCGCGTACTGACTTGATGAAGCGAGCATAGAGCAGATGCAACACTGCATGTTCGATACCACCAATGTACGTGTCAACCGGCATTGCTAATATCGGTATGGAAGCGGCCCGCCAAGCATAGATGAGAGATATCAGACCCGATCAGCCACAAAGCCGTGGGCAAACGACAAGTAAAAAAAAAAAAAGCGCTGAGCAAAAAACGCTAGGCCGGGCAACGTACCTTGAGCCAACTGCTTCGTGCACAGCTGCGTTGCGTTATGGGGGTCAGCGTAGCGCAGGTAATACCACGAGGAATCGACAAAGGTGTCCAATGTATCACCGTCTCGCTGAGCAGCACCGCCGCACTGGGGACAGGTGGTGTGTAGCCATCCCTCGGCCGAGGCCAGCGGTGATCCTGCGGCGCCACGCAACTGCACTGTACTCGACTAGACCACAGGGTATGCCAGAAGTTCATGCAATCAAAAGGACAGAGGTGCATTGCGAGCTCAAGCAACGACGAACTGGAGGACCGTATCGGGAGGGAAGAAAGAGACAGTCATGAATCGCTTACCTCCGGCAGTTCAACGGGTAGTTCTGCTTCTGGAACGGCCACTGGGCCGCATTTCGCACAGTGCACGATGGGAACTGGGGTTCCCCAGTAGCGCTGCCGAGATACGAGCCAGTCCCGAAGGCGCGTGACACTGGTTGAACGACCTGCATTTCGGCTTTCAAGAAGCCCTATGCAACGCTGTCGTGCCGTGGCGACGTCAAGGCCCGTCAATTCGCCAGAATCTATCAGGTGTCCTTCAGCTTCTCGTAGGGTAGCTCAGCACTCGCCGTCGATTCAGGGGCATCAATGACACGCGTGATGGGAAGGGACAGAGCGTTTGCAACTTCAAAGTCTCGAGCATCATGGGCCGGGACACCCATGACA
>NW_001865042.1:1031266-1043675 GCF_000002865.3 Monosiga brevicollis MX1
GGGGGGGGGGGGGGAATTGCAGCTACAGGCAGACACGGGTACCAACTTGCTCATTGGCCAGAACCGTTTGATCGATGGGATCCCATTGCACGCTTGCGGTTGCTTGGTAGGCCAAACCGCGCTTGAAAAGTTGTAAAAATATCCACTGTGGAGGCGATACAAAGAGTTTCAGCTCGGATCACCGACGATGATGACAAGAGAGGAAGCATCAGATGCATGATCAGGGCGCGCTTACTTGAGTCCATTTATAATAGGCGGGGTCGCAGGTGGCCAGTTCACGCGACCAATCAAAGCTCAGGCCGAGCTTGTCCAGCTGTGCTTTCATAGACTTGATATTGCTGCTCACCATGCGTTGTGGGTCCAGATTCAGGGCAGTAGCAAGCACAAACATGAGCAAGGACACGAGAATCAGTAGGTGTTGTAAGTTTGAGCGCCTGACTGTACTCCTCTCCGGTAGCGGCCACCAGAATATTGTGCAAGGGGTGAGGAATGAGTGAGCAACCACACCTTTGTGTCCAGCGAGCTGGATCCAATCCGCGTTCCATAGCAGCATTTTCGGCAGGAAGGCCAAAGGCATCCCAGCCCATGGGATGAAGGACGGGCACACCCTTGAGACGATGGTAACGGGCCAGACAATCGCTGATGGTGTAGACGCGCACGTGACCCATATGTAGATTACCGCTCGGATACGGGAACATGGAAAGAATGTACTGTGCATCGCTTGTTTCAGACGGGGCCGCCCAGGCAGCAGCAGCCACGCGCTTTCGCCATTTCTCCTCGATGGACTGCGTCTGTATACCGCGATGAACGGAGTTTGACAGGGCCACCACACCCTGAGCCCTCTGATATGCCGAGCGGCGGGTCACGCTGACGAGCGCCATGTGGACAGTGCCAAGTTCACACAAAGACGGCCACGAGCAGCCCGAAATTTGCTTCAACCCACACACTAGACCCCCATGAACCCTGGCATGACGTCTCGCCTGTCATCAACGTGCTGGCATTGGGCAGAGGATGGGGCAGACACGCTCAATGACTCAGCTGCTCCAACAGCAGCGCCCCAATGGATGCCCCTCCTCGTGTCTGGCGCGAAAAACAAGTGAAATCACCTATTTGCGTAAGTGACCAAAACTTTCTGACATTTCACGATGGGTCGTCCCTTTAGCTCGAAGCTCTTGAAGCAATAAGCTCTAAGCTCTAAAGGCGGTTTCGGCCCTAGCTCATGTCCAACGGCTTCCGCCTGCCCGCCCAATTTCCAGTCATCGTTCTCACGTGGAGAGGGAGAAAGCAACTGATTAATATTGATTACGGGCAAAAAGGACGAAACGGACAAAGTGATACAGATGCCCAAACAAGTGGCTGAGGCCGTTGGCCGGCCAAGGATCGCGCAGCTTCTACCGCTTGCTGCGCTTACTCTCGGGCTCCATGTTGGCCATCTGCGTTTGGAACACGTGTTGTGAGGCGTTGTGTAGCCGAAATGAAAACACAGCAGCATGCTCGCTTTGCCGGAAAAATGAAAATACATGAATAAATAAATAATCGGATAGACGGTGAACAGAAGCAGGACTTACGTGACTGTGACCAGGTGCCGGACCCTCCTCCCGCGCCTACCATCAGCAAGAACCAGGGAAAAAAGCGTGGCCCAGCGAGAAAGGAAGGTGAGCTGCGCTGAGCCGATTCAGGAACTTAAGAGGCCAACATCACCAAGGCATGGCACGAACGCGTCGCTCATCGCCGCCATCAACGTAGTGTTGGACTGAGGGACACACGCCATTGCTCACGGTCCGCTCGAGCAAGTAAAAAATGTACTCTACGCCCCCCAGTAGCAAGTGTTAGGGTACGCAACACCTCCAGCCAAAAAGCAAGTTGTTTCAGATGTAATCGGGCAAACAAAAACACACACACACACACACAATACATTCATACATTCATACATACACACACAAATGACGGACGGGAAAACAAAACTGGTAAAAAAAAAAAAAAATGCACCAATGAGCGGTCGTACCATCACTTAGGAGGCGCATGAGATGATACATGCCAAAGCTCGTCGCCGAGCGCAGTGTCAAATCACGGATCACAAGAGAACTGTCACACCCGTGCCGGTATTGCAGCAACGTGAGAGCAAGTGATTTGAGTGCAAACGCTTTAGAGTGACGGTCTGGCTTGTGTCGCCAGCTGAACACTCACGTGAGGGTGGACCATTTGAGCTGAAATTCGCCGGCGCGCGCTGCCAGATCAGGAGTTTTAAAGTAGGGACCCAAAACTTGTTGAACCACCTGACCATGTGACCAAGGTATGCCAGATGGAATGAGATTGAAAGCTACGGCTGCCAACTCTTTCACCAAGTCAATCAACCGGCCTGAGGCGGGCATGAATGGGCACATACCCCTTGCAACCAAGCCGCCCAGGCCTCAACGGTCGTGGCAGAGGCTTGCATCGTCTTGAACTTGGCCTCCATTCTACGCAATGTCACCACTCATAAGCTGAGCTTGGCTCACAAATGCTACAAGTGCGCGCGATGGCCCGCGCCTGAAATCAAGAGCGCGCTCAAAATTTGTCAGAGATGAGGGACAACGCGCAAGAGGGATCGACGTACTCGACCAGCATTTGTGCTGAGCAATCCTCGCATAGCCACAATAATTGTTCCTTGATGCTCTCAAAGTCCACCTTGGAATAATCATCGCACATCTGAAACGGGGTCAAAATGAGCCGAGCAGGAACAGGCGGATAGCAAGCATGATGGTGTTCATGCCGCACCGTTTGTACATGGCTCTCCTGCGCCAAGACGGCTCGAGCCGCAGTTGAAAGGTGATTCAAAGCTGTATGACGACGCAAACGCTGCAATGACAACAAGAGCATCAAAATCGGCCAAAGCGAATGGAGCCCCCTCAGCGTGAGTCAGCAAGGGCGGCAGTGTTACCATCGTCACAAGATGGCTCGCGCGATCGACACGCCAAGAAACGCTGAATGCAAGTAAGGGCGACGAGTACAGACATGAGCAAAAAGACTGAGTTCGAGCCGTTTGGCCTCGCCGAATGTTGTGGGCAGGTTGGCAGTGGCCTAGAGATGCGTGAGGTCGATTCGGCATGAGAAATAAAAAAAGGACTATTTGGTGGAGCCTTGGTGGGCAACCAAGATGACATGTGGGCTGAACAAACCTTTTCCATCCATTCCTCGAGGCGCTTGGAAAAAGTGCGCACAAGCTTGGCGAAGTGGGGTGAGCAGCGCTGAAGGACATCAGGCAAAAGGAGGTCGACAGCCCGCTCGTATACGTTTCGGTCGTGCTGCCGGGCATAGAGTGCGGCATCTGGGTTGTTCATGACATGAAGAATGTTGGCTGGTGCTTCTGCCCAAACTGACATCCACAAGCGTTCAACCTAGGTTCAGAAGCACCCAGCCGCGTGTTGGCAGCGTTTGGCAGCGTCAGGGTTGAGCACAGACAAGCAACAGCTGCCCTTTGGCCATGTTTGCAGGAATCCCCCCGCACCTCGTCAAAGTTTTCCGATTGGATGCAGCCCAGGAACTGTTTGTTCTGCTCGGGAAGATGCACACATCCGACGATGTGTGAGTCGATCAACAGAGAGTAGTCGAGACACAATGATTTGGTCTAGCAGGTCATCACGACAAGATTCAAAAGGATTGATGTGTTCAAGAAGGAAGCAGCATACGGACGTGGCGCTCATAGTAGTCGATGAAAGCACTGTCTGTCAAATTGCTTTGGATCCGTTGCTGTCCAAAAAGGCACGCGAATGAGTTTTTGCGCGCTCGGAGGCAAGCGTCGCAAGATCGCTGGCCATGGACAACGGCGCTGCACACCTGCAACTGTGCGAACATGATGGCGGGGCAAGCGAGCGCAAGCGCCAAGCCCAAGTCGAACGCCTTGAGAAGATTCAGGCAAACACAAACACAATGCCAATGGGGATGTTGTCAAAGAGGGACGCGAATTCTACGTCAAGAGAAGCAGGGCTCGTGGACGCTAACGACGATGCGAGAGCCGGTCAACATGAGGAGCTTGCGTGGTGGCACGGAATCTGAACTCGTCCCCGAAAGAGCATGATTACCCATTGAAATTTGTCCATTGCTGCTTCACGGCATCCCACGCCATCTTCTCAAGACAAAGAGGCTCCATTCAATCGTACCTGATCGCACTGCTCAAATGACTTGAGCACCAGAACCGCCGTGCCGTGCCCTTGTGGAACGCCCTGGCACAAAAATCCACCGCCACCCCCAATGCTGCCCCGCAACCGTTTTTTTTTTTTTCCAAAAACTCAAAAACCGAAAAGTTTTGTCTGACGTGAACACCACCACATCCTTCTTCGTCTGCTGACATGTGAATGCTCTGGATTTCTTTCTTTTTGCATGTCATTGTCGTAGGCGTCAACGCAAAGAAAGAAGAAGAAGAAGAAGAAACTTTGGTAAGTGTGGAAGACCCAGAAAAAAAAAAAAAAAAAAAAAAAAACGAGGGGAGGGGTGCTCTGTGGTGCCAGTGGCAGGAAAGGACTCTCATGGGAGCCAGGTACTGGGAGCAAGAGTGAGAAAGCCGCCTTGCTATGCTTGCCCAGAGGTGGGCTATCGACTGACGGTTCTGCCTTCTCCTTCATTGGATGGATAGATTAGATTGTACACCAATCATGGCTGAGGCAAAGCGACCAAAGATCAGTGGTGATGCGCGTGAAACAGCGCTGACGGCGGCCACGGCCCGCAAGTGGTCCCTTGTCGAGGGGCGAGATGCCATCTATAAGGAGTACGCCTTTAAGGATTTCAACGAGGCCTGGGGTTTCATGGCTCGCGTGGCACTCAAGGCAGAGCAGATGAACCACCACCCGGAATGGTTCAACGTCTACAACCAAGTCAAGGTGACCCTGAGCACCCATGATGCCGGAGGTCTCTCTGAAAGCGACTTTGCCCTTGCAGACTTTATGGACGCGGTTGCAGGCCAGTCATAGATTTTTGAGCCCGCTAAAAAAAAAATCTACCTTCTGAATGCTCTTTTGCAGACGAAAGTCTCTTTCTATGCGCCTTGCCCCCCCCCCCCCCCTTGCCTTGCCGAAGCATCCCCGTTAGCTCTGCACCGCGGTTATGAGAGAGGACTCATCCACAAACATGGATTCAAAAAGAGCGGTGCAAGAGAGGAAGGCAAGTCAAGCTCACATGGCTCACACAAGTAACATGAATCTCGCAACATGAAGACAACATCCAACCGCATGCCCTTCTGCTTGGAGAAGAAGAAAGGCTGGGCTTGCAATTTTAACGCACAATCTCGCTGGTACGCACACAAGACATGAAATGAAGACGCAGATTTATTGAGGCTGACCGAAGATAAGTCAACACATGGCGGTGCCAGCGGTCTCCCACCCAATGTGCTCAGACGTCGTCTCCTGACCAATGGCCAAGTCGGGAACCACCACGCTGGTCGATAGGCACTCGGCAAGACGTGGGACCGTCCTGCTGTGCGTCAAGGTATGCGTGGCAGGCTCCTGACCCAGCTCACCAGAAGGAAACAAGTCGGAAGCCATTGAGTACAGGGAAAACCGGCTCGTTGTGGATCAGGCAGGTCCACAACAAGTTTGGCACCGCACATGTTGATGACGTCCGCAGTTCGACCTCGGTCCGATCAGAAAACAAGGCCTGTCACTGTTGGACTAGTACGCCAACAGCGTCGGGCTTGTCAGCGCAAAATCTGATTCTTCAAGAACGGGAAAGTCAAAGTCGACCATGCCCTTGTCGGCATCAGAGCTAAACCGTCCCAGTAGGTCCTGTGTCAAGAGGTCAAAGTCATCATCCGTCACCTGCAAGAAGGCGCTGTCAAACTCGTCCGTCAGAGCGGGCATGGGCAGTTCGCTGCTGGCCTGAAGTGTTGCAGCGGGTCCCATGCCTGTAGCGAGTTGATCAACGGGTGTCGACACATCTGTTGTCGACAGCGAGGCAGTCGTTGGCAAGATGCTGGGCACCACTAGCTGTGGTGCTGCTGTCGGCGCTGCTGCTGCTGCTGCTGCTGCTGCTGCTGCTGCTGACATGGACATGCTCGGTGCTGCCAGATTGGATTTGGATGCAGATGCAGGTTCGCCCGTGCTGAGAGCTCCTGGCTGAGGTTGAGAGGCAGTACAGAGGGGAAGGGCATGATCCAGATCCAAGCGTCGTGCGGCAGATGGTGTGCCACTGAGCGGGATAGTGGAGGCCGGCATGAGCCCAATGGGTCGACCCATTTGCGAGGGATGTTGCTGATAGGGATGTTGGTAAGTAAGATGGTTACCAAGATAGGCTGGGGTTTGATAGTAGCCTGAAAACAAGGGCATGCCGTCCGCACGTCGATATGGCTTGGTTGGTGTCATCTCTACCGAGCCATGCATCTTCAAGGGATTGCTTGCCTTGGAGCGACGTCGGCGGCGGACCTGTACACCCGCGAGTTTGCGCTCGTGCTTGAGGCGGCAAGCCTCAATATCACTGCGCATGTCGTCTTCACGACCAGGAGCGAGGGCCCAGAGACTGCCCTTGCGTGCATCAGGAATCTCGCGGTCGATTTTGATGAAATACTTGTTCAGGCTCAGATTGTGGCGAATCGAGTTTTTCCAACCTGATTTGGCTGTGCGAAAGTAAGGGAACCGCTCAAGGATAAACTCGTAAATGTATGCCACCCCCACGGACCCAGGTCCGTGGTGCAGCATGCCCATGCCAATTAGGCAGGGAAATGAATAAGGAGGCTTGGCAAAAGGGTCCTGGGGCCAGGCTGCCGCGCGTCGGGCATTAATGTCCACAAGTGTGTCTAGCGAAGCTCCACGATTGAGCGGGGCTTTGGCCGCATTGGCACGACTCAAGGTCGGGACCGATGTGGACGGCGGACTGGCCGTAGGTTGTTGTTGTTGTTGTTGTTGTTGTTGTTGTGTTTGTTGCTGTGCTTGTAGCGCTGCTTGTTGCTGTGCTTGCTGCTGCGTTTGCTGTTGTGCGTATGGCTGAGTGTGCATGGTACTTGGCTGCGTCGGGAAGGAGTGGCAGGCCATCTGCGGCTGCTGGCCAGCAATGCAAGGAGCATCTGAATAGGCTGGCTGGTGCATGGGTGAGGGAGAGCTCGCAACCGGTGAAACAGGATGACTGCTGGCTACCGAGCCGAAATCAAAGGGATCCGATACGCTCGTGTGGTTGGTATCCGGGGCCGGGGAGGAGGCCGCTGATGAGGAGACAGCCATACCCTCCTTGAGGGACTGCAATGATTTGTCAGAGAGCTCGCCCATGCTTGCACTGGCATCACTGAGCATGTCCACGTCCGTGTGCACTGCGAGGTCATACTCTGCCCATGCCATCCATACAACGAAGCACGGTGAGGCTTCCGTCATGCGGTACTGCCCAGGCAGGCAAGATTCAGCCGTGCATACCTTTTGATTCCAATAGAACAGGCATGGAAAATGATCGCTGGACCATTGAGGGTACGTCTGGCTGAGATTGCGACATGTTCAAGGTCATGGCGAATCTGGGCATGCCAATTCCAAGTCCTTGGTCGCAGCTTGGCTGTTGTGGGTGTTGTTTTGAAGCTTGATTTTGATTTTATTTTACTTTTTTTTATCAAGGGTAGACGACGAGACGAAGATAGACCTATGATTCGGATGCCAAAGTGATCGGTGCAGGTGGGAGTGAGGTTTGGCGCGTGGCGATGGGAGCCGGCTTGACGTGAGGTGAGCCCGAGGTGAGGGGAAGGCAAGCCATACTTACGAGACAAGAGACGAAACAATGGTGGCCCCCCGGTGCTGGATCCCTGGCAGATGTACACAAACCTTCAAAACTGGTACAAGTCGTGGACGATGGTAGATGACGATGACGAAGCGAATACAAAACAAGATGGGGCCAGGGTCGACGGAAAAGATGTTCTCAAAAAGAGGCAGACAACGCGCTTTCGCAAAATCGAAAGCGACGCCGCTTGACCGAGAACGGTAGCACCGGGAGGCAGGAATAGAGGAGCCAAGGCTCGCGCAAGAAGCGATCAAAAAATCGAGTTGAAGTAATAGGAATTTTGGAAAATGCCGACGGGCAGGTGCACTCGGGCCCCACTGGCCTGACGTTTCACGGCGGTAGTTGTTGTTGTGGGTGACATGATCAAACCACAGAGTCCGCAGCTGTCACGGTGTGTAAGGTTTTTGTATTTAAGCGCGAAGCTACAACAAACAAATCTGTATCAAAACACTGTCATTTTTACCATTATTCTAATAATGCTTAAAAGACATTCTAGGCCGATGGTCAGGTCTCGGAATGTCTGACAACCCCGGAGTGCGTTGGGGCAGTTGGGGTGGGGTGAGGGATGACCCGAGGTGCGCCTCACCTCGTGAGCGGATGAAAGGGCACGAGTGAAACTCTACAAAGTTGGGCATGTCTATTCACAGGCAGAGTCAATTGCATTCGGCATCCCCTTGACGACCAGCCGCCCAAAACGAAACTGAGCGGGGGTCACGACACAAGCGTCCAGAAGAGAAAACAGTGCGCACACAATTGCACACACACATCTGCATACTTGAGCCATCCGTACGCGCACGATCAAGTCAAGACGAGCCTGGACGAAGACGAGCGTCCAGGCTTATCTGAGCTGTATGGAAAAAAGACAACACCCAGTTGATCCTTTCTCGCGGACGACAAACCACGAAGAACAGGCTTTGTGCTGGGCAAACACTTAGATAAAGACGGCGACCAGCGCCATGAGCGCCAACGCAAGGGCGGAGGCGGTAGCTGTGAAACCCGAGGACTCTTCGCGCACGGCCACAAAGCCAGTCTTGACACCGTCAACGCTGTTTTCCCGGGCAAACACCTGGATGTTGCAGAGGATCGGAGGGCCATGAATGAGTGAGGGGACGACACGAATGTGTGGCGATGCCACACTGATTGCTTCCGTTCAATCCCACCAACACGAGTACGTACGCGGTACGAAAAGTCATAGGGAGATGCTCCGCCCAGATCATTGTCAAGGAATCGATACACGTTTGAGGAAAAGACCTTGTCACCTCCCGAAAAACCGGGTGTGCGAGTCAGAACATATTGCACGCTGCTGGGTGCCACCAGCGAACTGCCTCGCGAGTTTGCGCGCTGCTCATCATAAACGGGCACGTGAAGAGAGGCGAGCGTCAGGACAGAGGCCACACAGATCAAGACGAGGCTCGGCCCCATCGGCTCAAGATCAAGCCGTGGACCACGAGGTGCTCCATGCAGCTTTGCACCAAACGCAAGGGCACACGTACCAAGAAGTCAAGAGGAGGCAGCCACTGCACTTGGACGCACGACTGGTTGTAAAAAGTGGGTACGGTGACCATCAATGGTCGCTGGCTTTGGGGCTCAGCACGACGGCTATTATCCGCATACCTAATGGGCGGCGAGGCATGAGTTGGCTGTCGACCCACCCAAAAAAGAAAGCACTGCCATAGATACAACACACTGAGGGGCCAGGTGAAAGCGAGCGACAAAAATGACGACTCACCGGTCAACGAAGCAGTGCATGCGGCCAATTTGCTCGCTGCTGAATCGGGTGCGACAGCTATTGACGGTGTAGGACATGATGTTCTTCACGCTGCGGTCAGAATCCCTGTACACGTCGGCACCGTTGATGAATGAGTCGGTGGGAGGAAGCCGGTAAGTGCGAGATATCCATGGCCGCGGGGTTGGAGAGGACAACGCCCAGCACAGACGTACGGAAACTCATTGCCGTTGCAGTCGGTGGGAAAGCTACTGCCGGTAGTGCAGGAGGCCGTGTTGAAAGAATTGGCAGATGATCCCGAGGTGCCGTTGCGGACGGCATTGAGATTGGGCACCGCGGCCGTATCTGCCAAAAAGTCGCTAAAGTAGTATGAATTCTACGGAAAGGGGGGAAGGGTTGAAGCAAGGAGGGGCGAGATTGTGAATGAGCTCATCGGCCTTTACCAGTCGCTGGTCCCAGTTCTGTATCGGCGTTTGGCCAGCGCAAGGCTTGATCGCGGTCCTCTTGAGCAGAACTATGGACGGAGCAACTTACGCCCTCATATGCGCTTGCGTAGCAGCTGGGCTCCTCGCCACCAGACGCACAATAGTTGAGCAGGTTGGACTCAAAGTTGACACCTTGGTGCGTATGCAGTAGTCCTGCAGCAGAGAAGGCAGAGACAAAGCGAAGGCGCCAGTAAAAGTGAGTTTTGCGCTGCGGTGAGCCACAAACAAGACAAAAGCAAAAAAAAAAAAAAAAAAAAATGAATCACCAAAACCATGGGCCATCGTACCCAAAGAATGGCCAACTTCATGAGCCGTCGTTGCCCCGGTAGAGTCGGAGGCGCCGCCCTGCGACGATGACAAAAAGTAGCGGTAGTCGACGATGCAAAGATTGCCTGTGCTCGTGTTGACACGAGGAGGGGTTGAAGACATGAAAGAGGAGAAGAGGTAGAAAAACAAGGTTTTGGTGAGTTGCAACGGAAGCCAAACCAGCTCACAGCTCGGGTCCATTCCTCACGACGGCAGGCGCCATTGATCGAATGGTAGGTGGAGAAGAATTCTGGACGAACCCAAGAGACTTTGAGCATTGCCACTAGAATCTGGCATTTCCTCCATCATGGCAATGTCGGGGTAGCAGACGCCGCGAATGCTGTCCACGTCCAACTTGGTGACGAGAATGTAGGCTGAGGGATTGCAAAACCAGAACGTGAAGGGGCGACTCTTGGGATGCCGGAGTAGACAGGGGAAGCACGTACTGTGGTAGTCTCGTGCCGATGCAGTCGAGCCCATGTTGAAGACATCGTAAAAGTAGTTGATGACGTAATCCAGCTGCCTCGAGTTCACGCCAGCGCCATTGTTGGCTTGATCAAGACTATTAAAACGCGATGTGCTAATCTGCTCGGCCACCCCACACCCGATGAGCGGCCCAGCAACGCCCAGAAGCAAGTGGTGAGGCCCTCGCGATTTGGGCAATGGGACCACATTTGTGCGGGCCTGCGATGCGCCGACTGACGCCATACACACCTCAATGGAAGTATCGTGATCGAATTGGATATCGGCCTCTGCAAACAAGCTGTTCAGGTTGCCCACGGCTTCGTCCACCTGGGACGACGATACATAAGTCTCGGTTACTATTCAGATTCAGCCAGAAGCGAACCAGATGAAGAAGAGAAGGAAATTGAGATGTCATTGGAGCGCGAACAATAAGTAGTTCTACCGCCTGCTAAGGCGGTGGAGGCGGCGATGGATCACCAGGCGCAACAAACCGCTGCGAAGGGCTAGGACTTGGAGCTTGAGGTTGAGATTTGCGCGGTTGCTCACGCTGCCGTAGGCATTGGAGACGATGGGGATGAAGCACTCGGAGTAACCATAACTGGCACACCCCAAAGCCACAGCAGCCAGGTGCACAAAACGTTCATCGCGATCATCGCCGTGAGTTATAAAAAAAAAACCCCCCCTGAATCAAGCGAACATCTCTTCAGCGCGAGCAATTGAGGTGGGGGTGTTGGAACCCCATTCGTACCCAAGGGGGCTTGCGGCCCCATTGCGAGTGCACTCGGGGGTTGCAGCGCCATCCGTGGTTGCTTCAGGTAGCTATTTTAAGAAAAAATTGACCGAATTATGCAGGAGACGAAGGGGCGGGCGAAGGCGGGAAAAGCTTTGAGCTCTTGTGCCCTTTGGCTTCAACTGGGGTGAACGAATCAGAATTTCTTACCTGGTATCGTGCATCGGCATACTCGCTGCTGTCGCGGCGCTGATGGGTGCTACCGTTGTTGAGGCGAAAACGGCGCAGCTCGGGCAAGTCCAGGCCACAGTCACCATGACCTTGGACCGCCAGTGCCAAAGCAGCCAGAGCGGCTGCAAAGACAACCAGCAGCTTCATACTGGCAGAGGTTCCTGCTCAAGACCAACACGCACAATGGAGCAACCCACGCACAACCAGTCACCACAACCAGCCTTCCGACCGAAAAGGCAGCGGGAGATCAATACGTGAAGGGACGAGCGCCCGCGACGCGTTGTATCAATCAAACGATACACGCGAGAAAAAAAAAAAAAGTAGCTAAAGAAAAATGCAAGACCCACCCACACACAATGACGACGACAACGACGACGACAACGATAAGGAGGGGGGGCAGCGACGACAACAGCTATGACGGCTACGACGAGGACGAGGACGGCTACAACGACAGCCAAGAGCCAAAAGGCGTAAAAGGTCGTGGAGATGTTTCACCCCACCTACCGACCAACCCTTATGGGCTTGTGCATACACAGGTAACGTAAGCGCTTGTCTGTCTCTGTCTGTCTCTGCGTGTGTCTCTGTGTGTGTGTGTGTGTGTGTGTGTGTGTGTGTGTGTGTGTGTGTGTAATGCTGTGCTTCCCGTTGCAGGTGCTCGGGCGCTTTTGAGGATGCGGAGGCGTCTGTGGGTGTGTGACTCATGGGAAAGAGCCAGCCCATGCCCCTCTGCACACAGGCATGCAT